>NC_069510.1:105601331-105603831 GCF_027579735.1 Bombina bombina
AATAGAACTTTCCAAGATAACAATTTTATATCAATGGAATGAAGGGGTTCAAACGGAACACCCTGTAAAACGTTAAGAACTAAGTTTAAACTCCATGGCGGAGCAACAGTTTTAAACACAGGCTTGATCCTAGCTAAAGCCTGACAAAAGGCCTGGATGTCTGAATTTTCTGACAGCCGCCTGTGTAACAAGATGGACAGAGCTGAGATCTGTCCCTTTAATGAGCTAGCCGATAAACCCTTTTCTAAACCTTCTTGTAGAAAAGACAATATCCTAGGAATCCTAACCTTACTCCAGGAGTAATCTTTGGATTCACACCAGTATAGGTATTTACGCCATATTTTATGGTAAATCTTTCTGGTAACAGGCTTCCTAGCCTGTATCAGGGTATCAATAACCGACTCAGAAAAACCACGTTTTGATAAAATCAAGCGTTCAATTTCCAAGCAGTCAGCTTCAGAGAAGTTAGACTTTGATGTTTGAATGGACCCTGAATCAGAAGGTCCTGTCTTAGAGGTAGAGACCAAGGCGGACAGGATGACATGTCCACTAGATCTGCATACCAAGTCCTGCGCGGCCATGCAGGCGCTATTAGAATCACTGATGCTCTCTCCTGTTTGATTTTGGCAATCAATCGAGGAAGCAGCGGGAAGGGTGGAAACACATAAGCCATCCTGAAGTTCCAAGGTGCTGTCAAAGCATCTATCAGAACCGCTCCCGGATCCCTGGATCTGGATCCGTAGCGAGGAAGTTTGGCGTTCTGGCGAGACGCCATGAGATCTATCTCTGGTTTGCCCCAACGTCGAAGTATTTGGGCAAAGACCTCCGGATGAAGTTCCCACTCCCCCGGATGAAGAGTCTGGCGACTCAAGAAATCCGCCTCCCAGTTCTCCACTCCCGGGATGTGGATTGCTGACAGGTGGCAAGAGTGAGACTCTGCCCAGCGAATTATCTTTGATACTTCTATCATTGCTAGGGAGCTTCTTGTCCCTCCCTGATGGTTGATGTAAGCTACAGTCGTGATGTTGTCCGACTGAAACCTGATGAACCCCCGAGTCTTTAACTGGGGCCAAGCTAGAAGGGCATTGAGAACTGCTCTCAATTCCAGAATGTTTATTGGCAGGAGACTTTCCTCCTGACTCCATTGTCCCTGAGCCTTCAGAGAATTCCAGACAGCGCCCCAACCTAGAAGGCTGGCGTCTGTTGTTACGATTGTCCAGTCCGGCCTGCTGAACGGCATCCCCCTGGACAGATGTGGCCGAGAAAGCCACCATAGAAGAGAGTGTCTGGTCTCTTGATCCAGATTCAGAGTGGGGGACAAATCTGAGTAATCCCCATTCCACTGACTCAGCATGCACAATTGCAGCGGTCTGAGATGTAGGCGTGCAAAGGGTACTATGTCCATTGCTGCTACCATTAAGCCGATCACCTCCATGCATTGAGCTACTGACGGGAGTTGAATGGAATGAAGGACACGGCATACATTTAGAAGCTTTGTTAATCTGTCTTCTGTCAGATAAATCTTCATTTCTACAGAATCTATAAGAGTCCCCAAGAATGGAACTCTTGTGAGAGGCAAGAGAGAACTCTTCTTTTCGTTCACTTTCCATCCATGCGACCTTAGAAATGCCAGAACTAACTCTGTATGAGACTTGGCAGTTTGAAAGCTTGAAGCTTGTATCAGAATGTCGTCTAGGTACGGAGCTACCGAAATTCCTCGCGGTCTCAGAACCGCTAGAAGGGCACCCAGAACCTTTGTGAAGATTCTTGGAGCCGTAGCCAATCCGAATGGAAGGGCTACAAACTGGTAATGCCTGTCTAAGAAGGCAAACCTTAGATACCGGTAATGATCTTTGTGAATCGGTATGTGAAGGTAAGCATCCTTCAAATCCACTGTGGTCATGTATTGACCCTTTTGGATCATGGGTAAGATTGTCCGAATAGTTTCCATTTTGAACGATGGAACTCTTAGGAATTTGTTTAGGATCTTTAAATCCAAGATTGGCCTGAAAGTTCCCTCTTTTTTGGGAACCACAAACAGGTTTGAGTAAAACCCTTGTCCTTGTTCCGACCGCGGAACCGGATGGATCACTCCCATTAATAATAGATCTTGTACACAGCGTAGAAACGCGTCTTTCTTTATTTGGTTTGTTGACAACCTTGACAGATGAAATCTCCCTCTTGGGGGAGATAATTTGAAGTCTAGAAGGTATCCCTGAGATATGATCTCTAGCGCCCAGGGATCCTGGACATCTCTTGCCCAAGCCTGGGCGAAGAGAGAGAGTCTGCCCCCCACTAGATCCGGTCCCGGATCGGGGGCCCTCGGTTCATGCTGTCTTAGGGGCAGCAGCAGGTTTTCTGGCCTGCTTGCCCTTATTCCAGGACTGGTTAGGTTTCCAGCCTTGTCTGTAACGAGCAACAGCTCCTTCCTGTTTTGGTGCAGTGGAAGTTGATGCTGCACCTGCTTTGAAATTCCGAAAGGGACGAAAATTAGACTGTC
>NC_069510.1:105611331-105628831 GCF_027579735.1 Bombina bombina
TTTTTGCCCATATGAGAGGTGAAGCACTGCCTCACCTGCCTCTAGTGACTGCACATCACTGACACACACACACATATATATACACACACACACATATATATACACACACACACACACATATATATAAACAGACACACATATATATACACACACACACATATATATACACACACACATATATATAAACAGACACACACATATATATATATATATATATATATACACACACACACACACACACATATATACACACACACACACATATATATATAAACAGACACACACATACATATATACACACACACATATATATATATATACACACACACACACACACATATATATATATACACACACACACACACATACATATATATACACACACATATATATATACACACACACACACACATATATATATACACACACACACACACATACATATATATACACACACACACACACACATATATATATACACACACACACACACACACATACATATATATACACACACACACACACATATATATATACACACACACACACACATACATATATATACACACACATATATATATACACACACACACACACACATATATATATACACACACACACACACATACATATATATACACACACACACACACATATATATATACACACACACACACACACACATACATATATATACACACACACACACACATATATATATACACACACACACACACATATATATATATACACACACACACACACATACATATATACACACACATATATATATATACACACACACACACACACACACACACACACATATATATATACACACACACACACACACACACACATCTACAAGGCTGTTTCAGTGCTCTAATTTACTACTTTAAAGGAAGATTATTTTAAACTTTATGTACCAGTGGATGTTCCTATCAAATAAAATGATGCTTTGTCATCAGCCAGTGAGCAATTTGTACCTAGGGATCAGTACACTGATATGTACATAATATGTTATAAATTTTAACAAAAAAGTAAACAGCTTTAATATGTAACGATTTTCAGGTAACAAGATGTGTTTACTTCTACACCATCTTACTTTACTAGCTGTTGGTGCAGAGCAATGACAGATATAGGAAACCAAAAGTTTGCAGACAGCGCTGGCAGCTAAAGGCTAAGGATTTGCTGGCAGAGATAGGTTTACATGTTTAATTGGTGGTGAGTCAAGCATCTTATTATCGCTACCTATTGCTGTGGCTAAACTGTCCTGTGATCAGTCTACAACAGACATCCTCAAAAGTGGCCCTCCAGAGGTTTTGGAACTACATTTCCCATGATGCTCAGCCAGCTGGTCTACAAGAACGATTTAGGGATATACTATTAATCAGTCACTTGTAGACAATTCTGACACCTGCAAAGCTCCAGCATTTAGTGCATCACATACAGCCCTTGTGAGAGACGCCTGCTTACAGCAAGGGCATAAGAAGTAGAACGTGGCTAAGTTACTTGAAACTTCAGACTTTATGAGGGATAAGCTCTATGCGCTACCACAGCAGATTAATCTCTGCAATAATAGCAAGGAATACGGCTGCAGAGCTAGAATAGTCACACCTGAAATAATAAGGATTATAATGCTGCGTTGCTTAGCGTTATTAGAAGATAAATGGCATTTCCTGCGCAGTCCCCTGTGCAACAGAACCCTGACTCTAATACTATGTTCCATGGCAGTTCCCAGCTGCTGCAGACTGATGTGTAATTGTGTATTATTATGTAAACTGCAGTGATAGCCCCTAAAAACTAATTGTCCTTACAAAAGCAATCGCTCACTCTAGGGGGATTTAAAGGGACATTAAACACAAATTGTAAGCTGCATGGTAATGTACATTCATGTTTGAGGGAAGAACTTTGCTATGAATAATGTAGCTTTAGTTTGTCAAATGAGTGAATTTTTTTTATTTATTTTTTCACAGATTTTCCTGTCCCCCAGAGCAAAAAGAATCCTAGCTAACCAATGACAAACTAATACTCATGTATGGCATGGACTCTGTTTGCACATGTGACCGAGGCAGCCTGCCCTCTTCTCTTCCATTAAAGGGACAGTAAAGTCATAATTAGACAATGATTTAGACCGAGAATACAATTTTAAACACCTTTTCAAATTACTTCTATTTAATTTGCTTCCTTCTCTTGTTATCCATTGCTGAGTTTTATCTAGGCAAGCTCAAGAGCAGCAAAGAGTCTAGGTTCTAGCTGCTGATTGGTTGCTGCATATATATATACCAATTGTCATTGGCTCACTCATGTGTTCAGTTAGAAACCAGTAGTGCATTGCTGCTCCTTCAACAAATGATACCAAGAGAATGAAGCAAATTTGATAATAGAAGTAAATTGGAAAGTTGTTTAAAATTGTATGTTCTACCTAATTCATGAAAGAACATTTTTGAGTTTTATGTCCCTTTAAGGTGGTTTAGTATTCATTTAGCTCAGTTTCTTAGTAATAATTTATTTAACAAGTATTTAAACAAACAAATATTCCTTTCTAATCTACATCTAAAAGCTAAATAACAGAATTTATGCTTACCTGATAAATTACTTTCTCCAACGGTGTGTCCGGTCCACGGTGTCATCCATTACTTGTGGGATATTCTCCTCCCCCACAGGGAAAGGCAAGGAGAGCACACAGCAAGAGCTGTCCATATAGTCCCTCCCAGGCTCCGCCCCCCCAGTCATTCGACCGATGGTTAGGAGAAAAAAAGGAGAAACTATAGTGTGCCGTGGTGACTGTAGTGTATAGAGAAAGAAATTCTTCAAACCTGATTAAAAAACCAGGGCGGGCCGTGGACCGGACACACCGTTGGAGAAAGTAATTTATCAGGTAAGCATAAATTCTGTTTTCTCCAACATTGGTGTGTTCGGTCCACTGTGTCATCCATTACTTGTGGGAACCAATACCAAAGCTTTAGGACACGGATGAAGGGAGGGAGCAAATCAGGTTACCTAAACAGAAGGCACCACGGCTTGCAAAACCTTTCTCCCAAAAATAGCCTCCGAAGAAGCAAAAGTATCAAATTTGTAGAATTTGGACAAAGTGTGCAGAGAAGACCAGGTCGCTGCCTTACATATCTGATCAACAGAAGCCTCGTTCTTGAAGGCCCATGTGGAAGCCACAGCCCTAGTAGAGTGAGCTGTGATTCGTTCAGGAGGCTGCCGTCCGGCAGTCTCGTAAGCCAATCGTATGATGCTTTTCAGCCAAAAGGAAAGAGAGGTAGCAGTAGCTTTTTTTGACCTCTCCTCTTGCCAGAATAAACTACAAACAGAGAAGACGTTTGTCTGAAATCCTTTGTTGCTTCTAAATAGAACCTTAAAGCACGGACTACATCTAAATTGTGTAACAAGCGTTCCTTCTTTGAAAACTGGATTCGGACACAAAGAAGGCACAACTATTTCCTGGTTAATATTCTTGTTGGAAACAATCTTTGGAAGGAAACCAGGTTTAGTACGCAAAACAACCTTATCTGAATGGAACACCAGATAGGGCGGATTACACTGCAGAGCAGATAATTCAGAAACTCTTCTAGCAGAAGAATAGCAACCAAAAACAGAACTTTCCAAGATAACAACTTGATATCTATGGAATGTAAGGGTTCAAACGGAACCCCTTGAAGAACTGAAAGAACCAAATTTAGACTCCAGGGAGGAGTCAAGGGTCTGTAAACAGGCTTGATCCTGACCAAAGCCTGAACAAAAGCTTGAACATCTGGCACAGCTGCCAGTCGTTTGTGTAACAAGACAGATAAAGCAGAAATCTGTCCTTTTAGAGAACTCGCTGATAATCCCTTATCCAAACCTTCTTGGAGAAAGGAAAGGATCCTAGGAATTTTAATCTTACTCCATGAGAATCCCTTGGATTCACACCAACAGATATATCTTTTCCATATTTTATGGTAATCTTTCTAGTCACAGGTTTTCTGGCTTGTACCAGAGTATCTATCACAGAATCCGAAAACCCACGCTTAGACAAAATCAAGCGTTCAATTTCCAAGCAGTCAGCTGGAGAGAAACTAGATTTGGATGTTCGAATGGACCTTGTACTAGAAGATCCTGTCTCAAAGGTAGCTTCCATGGTGGAGCCGATGACATATTCACCAGGTCTGCATACCAAGTCCTGCGTGGCCACGCAGGAGCTATCAAAATCACCGAGGCCTTCTCCTGTTTGATCCTGGCTACCAGCCTGGGAATGAGAAGGAAAGGTGGAAACGCATAAGCTAGGTTGAAAGTCCAAGGCGCCACTAATGCATCCACTAGAGTCGCCTTGGGATCCCTGGATCTGGACCCGTAGCAAGGAACCTTGAAGTTCTGACGAGACGCCATCAGATCCATGTCTGGAATGCCCCATAATTGGGTCAACTGGGCAAACACCTCCGGGTGGAGTTCCCACTCCCCCGGATGAAAGGTCTGACGACTCAGATAATCCGCCTCCCAGTTTTCCACTCCTGGGATGTGGATCGCAGACAGGTGGTAGGAGTGATCCTCCGCCCATTTGATGATCTTGGTCACCTCTCTCATCGCCAGGGAACTCCTTGTTCCCCCTGATGGTTGAAGTAAGCAACAGTCGTCATGTTGTCTGATTGGAATCTTATGAATCTGGCCTTTGCTAGTTGAGGCCAAGCCCGAAGAGCATTGAATATCGCTCTCAGTTCCAGGATGTTTATCGGGAGAAGAGACTCTTCCCGAGACCATAGACCCTGAGCTTTCAGGGAATCCCAGACCGCGCCCCAGCCTAATAGACTGGCGTCGGTCGTGACAATGACCCACTCTGGTCTGCGGAAGCTCATTCCCTGGGACAGGTGATCCTGAGTCAGCCACCAACGGAGTGAGTCTCTGGTCTTCTGATCTACTTGAATCACTGGAGACAAGTCTGTATAATCCCCATTCCACTGTTTGAGCATGCACAGTTGTAATGGTCTTAGATGAATTCGCGCAAAAGGAACTATGTCCATTGCTGCAACCATCAACCCTACTACTTCCATGCACTGAGCTATGGAAGGCCGTAGAACAGAGTGAAGAACTTGACAAGCGTTTAGAAGCTTTGACTCTCTGACATCTGTCAGGAAAATCTTCATTTCTAAAGAATCTATTATTGTTCCCAAGAAAGGGACTCTTGTTGACGGAGACGGGGAACTTTTTTCTATGTTCACCTACCACCCGTGAGATCTGAGAAAGGCTAGAACAATGTCTGTGTGAGCCTTTGTCTTTGAAAGAGACGACGCTTGAATTAGGATGTCGTCCAAGTAAGGTGCCACTGCAATGCCCCTGGGTCTTAGAACCGCTAGAAGGGACCCGAGCACCTTTGTGAAAATCCTTGGAGCAGTGGCTAGTCCGAATGGGAGAGCCACAATAGGTAATGTTTGTCCAGAAAGGCGAACCTTAGGAACTGATGATGATATTTGTGGATAGGAATATGCAGATACGCATCCTTTAGATCCACGGTAGTCATAAATTGACCCTCCTGGATTGTAGGTAAAATCGTTCGAATAGTTTCCATTTTGAACGATGGCACTCTGAGAAATTTGTTTAGAATTTTTAAATCCAGAATTGGTCTGAAAGTTCCCTCTTTTTTTGGGAACTACAAACAGATTTGAGTTAAACCCCTGTTTGTTCAGAGCGGCAAGGAGAATGACTAGGGGGGCGGAGCCTGGGAGGGACTATATGGACAGCTCTTGCTGTGTGCTCTCCTTGCCTTTCCCTGTGGGGGAGGAGAATATCCCACAAGTAATGGATGACACCGTGGACCGGACACACCAATGTTGGAGAAATAATTATATATACACACACATATATATATATATATATATATATATATATATATATATATATATATATATATATATATATATATATATATACATACACACATACATATATATATACATACATACACACACACACACACATATATATATATATATATATATATATATATATATATATATATACATACACACATACATATATATATACATACATACACACACACACACACATATATATATATATATATATATATATATGCACCCTGTAATTACAACAATGCTTTGTGGCTTCTTGCAATAAGTGTTGATACCAGCCAAATGTGATTCTTTCTAAAAGAATTAACACCTTGATCGCTACAGTTGTATTCAGTGGTTAAAGGGACAGTCAAGTCCAAAATAAACTTTCATGATTCAAATAGGGCATGTCATTTTAAACAACTTTCCAATTTACTTTTATCACCAATTTTGCTTTGTTCTCTTATTATTCTTAGTTTAAAGCTAAACCTAGGTAGGTTTAGATGCTAATTTCTTTGAACTTGAAGGCCGCCTCTGATCTGAATGCATTTTGACAGTTTTTCACCACTAGAGGGCATTAGTTCATGTGTGTCATATAGATAACATTGAGCTCACACATGTGACATTACCTAGGAGTCAGCACTGATTGGCTAAATTGGTAGTCTGTTAAAAGAACTGAAATAAGGGGCAGTTTGCAGAGGCTTAGATACAAGGTAACCACAGAGGTAAAAAGTGTATTATTATAAAAGTGTTGGTTATGCAAAACTGGGGAATAGGTAATAAATGGATTATCTATCTTTTTAAACAACAACAATTCTGGTGTAGACTGTCCCTTTAAACCCTTTACCCCGCCACTTGTTTTATTTAGAGGAGACAATCAGGACTTGTTACTTGAGTAGCTAAAACTTGCCACTGTCATTTCGTTAGCAAAACATGTATTGTTTCGCAGTATTCTTTTATGTCACCTCCGCTGAAGCCAATTAGGACAGATATGAAAATAGGATTAAATTAGAAAGTTGCTTAAAATTGCATGCTCTACCTGAATCATGAAAGAAGAAAAATTGGGTTTCATATCACTAAGTTATAAAAAAAAATGGGGCATTTTTTCAACTACTACTTGAAAACACTGTTTGTTTGTTTTTTTTTCAAGCAGTGCATGAAAACTCACTCCAATGCGCACGAATATTGGCAGCATATTTTACCCACAATGTGGCAAAATATGACGCAGATTAAAGCGAGCTTGCTTGAAAATATGTGCAGTGTCTTTTTGAATAGAAGCCATCGTATAACTGTAAAATAATTTAAAAAGCTGTACGGACCGGAAGCGCAAGGTAGGTTTAATTTATCAGAGTCGACTTGTTGTGGAATTTGGATAAATTAATGTAAATATTTGCGGAGTATTTACCTAAGTAAGCAAATACTTTTGTTTTGTTAAGAGAACCTTTACTTTTTGATAACCCTGAAGCAATTGTTTCCTCGTCGGTACAAGTTTTACAGCTCTGTCACAAATTCAAGCAAGATATTCCTGAAACAGTCAAGTGGTTACTTTGTAACCGGAGAAAACAAAAAGAGATTTCTCAATAGCGCTTATTACATCAGTGACACTTCCAAAATATATTTATATACGAAAATATGTTCAACATTCACAATGTTTGTTTGACTAAGTTCAAATATTTAATTAAAACAAATAAAAAAAAATATTGGAGCTGTGCCCAATTTATTTTTTATTTTTTTTTCAACAAGCTTTATTGCGGATTCAAACATACAGGTCAAAAATAGAGCAACATACATTACATGCATTATAAGGGAGGTTAGTACCCATATGATAAAAGGGTAGAGTCCTTCTTTGTTTAGGTGCTGATGTCCATATCTTGAGCATGATGTGAGGGCAAACCCCTCTCCAATTTATTTTTTTAATTCAATACACTCATGTCTTGTAATTAACATTTTGCAATCCATTTTACCATGCACTATATTTTTTTTATAAATTTGATTGCAAGTAGCACTATCATTTGTGTAGCTTCAGAATGGCTCTTTAGATTATTTTAAAACAATTTCCACAACCTGTTTGCATTTACTTGACACTCTAATGCTCTATTCCATCTCTTCTATGCATGTCCAAAGGCAATTAAATTGTGGAAACAAGTTGAATATTGGCTAAATAGACATCTACCGATTAAAATAGTACTCAACCCAATTTATATATTCTTTCTGGTACAGGAACAGATTGAAAATAGAGCCCTGATTAATACAGTAATACTATTGGTTAGACAAAGGTGCCTTAGGAAATGGAAGGAAAGACAGGTTCCCACTATTGCCTCTGTCATACGTACTATCCAGCAACAGATTTTGGTGGAGCAATTTGATCCTGGGATAAACCTAAAGAGATTTTTGAAAAAGTGGGATTTAGTTATTTTAGCCCAGCCTAGAGAGATTCAGCTGCAAATATTGAAATACTTTCGCAATTCAGCGGACTTTCTAGAGTTAATATTATCAGATAGATATCCTGAATTTTGGAGACAGTATCTCTTCTGATAGGGGTCTGGGGAGGGGGGGGAGAGAGAGGGGAGGAGCGATTTTTTTTTTTTTTCTTTTCTCTCTAATTTTTTTTTTTTTTTTTATTATTTTTTTAAAAAAAAATATATAAATCCCAGAAGTGTACATTATAAAGGAGGTCAGGTTAAAGTGTCAAGACATGCAAAATTTTCTGTTTTATCTTTGTATTTTTTGTTATATTTTGATGATTATCTTGCCCTGCGTGGCCAAAAAGATAAGGAAAGTATTGTTTTTTGTTTCTTTTATGAATCTGTGTACACTTCTGTTTATAAATAAATAATATAAAAAAAAAAAAAAAAAAAAAAAAAAGACACTCTAATGCAGAACTAAACTGCATCTGAATACCTGGAACCTGTCCAGGCAATTTAAAGGAACGTTTTACCATAGATTTCTATTTGCATAAATGTTTTGTAGATGATCCATTTATATAGACCAACTGGGAGTGTTTTTAGAACAATGTATAGTTTTGCTTATTTTTTTTAATAACATTGTGCTGATTTTAAGACTCAGTTTCAGATGTATACCAATGTCTACAGACTCCTGCTGGCTCCTGTTAGTCTAATCTGTCTTTTCATATGCAGGGAGGGGGTAGGTGTCTGCTCTTCCTGCTCTCCCAGACACTTTTAGTGGGTGTTCCAGCCTACCCTCATCAACAGTGCTAAACTGGGAGCTTCTAAGTAAGTTTTTAAAATGTTTTATACTGGATTTTTCTATCAGTATCTGTGCATATTCTTCTTTATAGTAGTGTCTATTACATGCAGTTAGATAACAATTTGTCTATGCAGTCCCTTTAACGTTCCAAGTGTGCAGCGCTGGCATTTTGCAGGTGGGGTGGATTGCGGTACATAACCTGCGTTACCCATAGGGTTGAGAAAATCAAAAAGGAAGGAGAACAGCGCACCTGTTTGTGGGGAACGGAGTAAGATTTGCCAAATCTTGTCAATCCAAATAGTCATATATCCATAGCACTCCAGCCACCAGAAGAAATATTGTTTAAAAGACCTTTATTCTCATTAGTTGGGTCTAAAAGTTCCTGTAAACTTTTGAACCCAACTAATGAGAATAAAGGTCTTTTAAACAAAGATTTCTTCTGGTGGCTGGAGTGCTATGGATGCATTACCCAGGTTGCCAGGTGTCCAGTATTTATCTGGACAGTCCAGTACTTTAGGAAGGCTGTCCAGGAAAATCTTTACAAAAATACTTGACAATTAAATGTCCAGTATTTTTTTTTTTTACGTCTATGAGTGTTAGCTAAGTGTAAAAGCCTCATATGCCTAAATGCATTAAAAACCTAGAGCGGAAAAAACAGAATTTATGTTTACCTGATAAATTACTTTCTCCAACGGTGTGTCCGGTCCACGGCGTCATCCTTACTTGTGGGATATTCTCTTCCCCAACAGGAAATGGCAAAGAGCCCAGCAAAGCTGGTCACATGATCCCTCCTAGGCTCCGCCTTCCCCAGTCATTCGACCGACGTAAAGGAGGAATATTTGCATAGGAGAAATCATATGATACTGTATATGTGACTGTAGTTAAAGAAAATAAATTATCAGACCTGATTAAAAAACCAGGGCTGGCCGTGGACCGGACACACCGTTGGAGAAAGTAATTTATCAGGTAAACATAAATTCTGTTTTCTCCAACATAGGTGTGTCCGGTCCACGGCGTCATCCTTACTTGTGGGAACCAATACCAAAGCTTTAGGACACGGATGATGGGAGGGAGCAAATCAGGTCACCTAGATGGAAGGCACCACGGCTTGCAAAACCTTTCTCCCAAAAATAGCCTCAGAAGAAGCAAAAGTATCAAATTTGTAAAATTTAGTAAAAGTGTGCAGTGAAGACCAAGTCGCTGCCTTACATATCTGATCAACAGAAGCCTCGTTCTTGAAGGCCCATGTGGAAGCCACGGCCCTAGTGGAATGAGCTGTGATTCTTTCAGGAGGCTGCCGTCCGGCAGTCTCATAAGCCAATCTGATGATGCTTTTAAGCCAAAAAGAGAGAGAGGTAGAAGTTGCTTTTTGACCTCTCCTTTTACCAGAATAAACAACAAACAAGGAAGATGTTTGTCTGAAATCCTTTGTAGCATCTAAATAGAATTTTAGAGCACGAACTACATCCAAATTGTGCAACAAACGTTCCTTCTTTGAAACTGGATTCGGACACAAAGAAGGCACGACTATCTCCTGGTTAATGTTTTTGTTAGAAACAACTTTCGGAAGAAAACCAGGTTTAGTACGCAAAACCACCTTATCTGCATGGAACACCAGATAAGGAGGAGAACACTGCAGAGCAGATAACTCTGAAACTCTTCTAGCAGAAGAAATTGCAACCAAAAACAAAACTTTCCAAGATAATAACTTAATATCTACGGAATGTAAGGGTTCAAACGGAACCCCCTGAAGAACTGAAATAACTAAATTGAGACTCCAAGGAGGAGTCAAAGGTTTGTAAACAGGCTTGATTCTAACCAGAGCCTGAACAAAAGCTTGAACATCTGGCACAGCCGCCAGCTTTTTGTGAAGTAAAACAGATAAAGCAGAAATCTGTCCCTTCAAAGAACTTGCAGATAATCCTTTCTCCAAACCTTCTTGAAGAAAGGATAGAATCTTAGGAATTTTTATCTTGTTCCATGGGAATCCTTTAGATTCACACCAACAGATATATTTTTTCCATATTTTATGGTAGATTTTTCTAGTTACAGGCTTTCTGGCCTGAACAAGAGTATCAATGACAGAATCTGAGAACCCTCGCTTTGATAACATCAAGCGTTCAATCTCCAAGCAGTCAGTTGGAGTGAGGCCAGATTCGGATGTTCGAACGGACCTTGAACAAGAAGGTCCTGTCTCAAAGGTAGCTTCCATGGTGGAGCCGATGACATATTCACCAGGTCTGCATACCAAGTCCTGCGTGGCCACGCAGGAGCTATCAAGATCACTGATGCCCTCTCCTGATTGATCCTGGCTACCAGCCTGGGGATGAGAGGAAACGGTGGGAATACATAAGCTAGGTTGAAGGTCCAAGGTGCTACTAGTGCATCTACTAGAGTCGCCTTGGGATCCCTGGATCTGGACCCGTGGCAAGGAACCTTGAAGTTCTGACGAGAGGCCATCAGATCCATGTCTGGAATGCCCCACAATTGAGTAATTTGGGCAAAGATTTCCGGATGGAGTTCCCACTCCCCCGGATGAAATGTCTGACGACTCAGAAAATCCGCTTCCCAATTTTCCACTCCTGGGATGTGGATTGCAGACAAGTGGCAGGAGTGAGTCTCCGCCCATTGAATGATTTTGGTCACTTCTTCCATCGCCAGGGAACTCCTTGTTCCCCCCTGATGGTTGATATACGCAACAGTCGTCATGTTGTCTGATTGAAACCGTATGAATTTGGCCTTTGCTAGCTGAGGCCAGGCCTTGAGAGCATTGAATATCGCTCTCAGTTCCAGAATATTTATCGGGAGAAGAGATTCTTCCCGAGACCAAAGACCCTGAGCTTTCAGGAGTTCCCAGACCGCGCCCCAGCCCACCAGACTGGCGTCGGTCGTGACAATGACCCACTCTGGTCTGCGGAAGCTCATCCCCTGTGACAGGTTGTCCAGGGTCAGCCACCAACGGAGTGAATCTCTGGTCCTCTGATCTACTTGTATCGTCGGAGACAAGTCTGTATAATCCCCATTCCACTGACTGAGCATGCACAGTTGTAATGGTCTCAGATGAATTCGCGCAAAAGGAACTATGTCCATTGCCGCGACCATCAAACCTATTACTTCCATGCACTGCGCTATGGAAGGAAGAGGAACAGAATGAAGTACTTGACAAGAGCTTAGAAGTTTTGATTTTCTGGCCTCTGTCAGAAAAATCCTCATTTCTAAGGAGTCTATTATTGTTCCCAAGAAGGGAACTCTTGTTGACGGAGATAGAGAACTTTTTTCTACGTTCACTTTCCACCCGTGAGATCTGAGAAAGGCCAGGACAATGTCCGTATGAGCCTTTGCTTGTGGTAGGGACGACGCTTGAATCAGTATGTCGTCCAAGTAAGGTACTACTGCAATGCCCCTTGGTCGTAGCACCGCTAGAAGGGACCCTAGTACCTTTGTGAAAATTCTTGGAGCAGTGGCTAATCCGAATGGAAGTGCCACAAACTGGTAATGCTTGTCCAGAAAGGCGAACCTTAGGAACCGATGATGTTCCTTGTGGATAGGAATATGTAGATACGCATCCTTTAAATCCACCGTGGTCATGAATTGACCTTCCTGGATGGAAGGAAGAATTGTCCGAATGGTTTCCATTTTGAACGATGGAACCTTGAGAAACTTGTTTAGGATCTTGAGATCTAAGATTGGTCTGAATGTTCCCTCTTTTTTGGGAACTATGAACAGATTGGAGTAGAATCCCATCCCTTGTTCTCCTAATGGAACAGGATGAATCACTCCCATTTTTAACAGGTCTTCTACACAATGTAAGAATGCCTGTCTTTTTATGTGGTCTGAAGACAATTGAGACCTGTGGAACCTCCCCCTTGGGGGAAGCTCCTTGAATTCCAGAAGATAACCTTGGGAGACTATTTCTAGCGCCCAAGGATCCAGAACATCTCTTGCCCAAGCCTGAGCGAAGAGAGAAAGTCTGCCCCCCACCAGATCCGGTCCCGGATCGGGGGCCAACATCTCATGCTGTCTTGGTAGCAGCGGCAGGTTTCTTGGCCTGCTTACCTTTGTTCCAGCCTTGCATTGGCCTCCAGGCTGGCTTGGTTTGAGAAGTATTACCCTCTTGCTTAGAGGATGTAGCACTTGGGGCTGGTCCGTTTCTGCGAAAGGGACGAAAATTTGGTTTATTTTTAGCCTTGAAAGACCTATCCTGAGGAAGGGCGTGGCCCTTACCCCCAGTGATATCAGAAATAATCTCTTTCAAGTCAGGGCCAAACAGCGTTTTCCCCTTGAAAGGTATGTTAAGCAATTTGTTCTTGGAAGACGCATCCGCTGACCAAGATTTTAGCCAAAGCGCTCTGCGCGCCACAATAGCAAACCCTGAATTTTTCGCCGCTAATCTAGCCAATTGCAAAGTGGCGTCTAAAGTAAAAGAGTTAGTCAATTTGAGAGCATGAATTCTGTCCATAATCTCCTCATAAGAAGAATCTTTATTGAGCGACTTTTCTAGTTCATCGAACCAGAAACACGCTGCTGTAGTGACAGGAACCATGCATGAAATTGGTTGTAGAAGGTAACCTTGCTGAACAAACATCTTTTTAAGCAAACCCTCTAATTTTTTATCCATAGGATCTTTGAAAGCACAACTATCTTCTATAGGGATAGTAGTGCGTTTGTTTAGAGTAGAAGCCGCCCCCTCGACCTTGGGGACTGTCTGCCATAAGTCCTTTCTGGGGTCGACCATAGGAAACAATTTCTTAAATATAGGGGGAGGGACAAAAGGTATGCCGGGCCTTTCCCATTCTTTGTTTACAATGTCCGCCACCCGCTTGGGTATAGGAAAAGCTTCGGGGGGCCCCGGGACCTCTAGGAACTTGTCCATCTTACATAATTTCTCTGGAATGACCCAATTCTCACAATCATCCAGAGTAGATAACACCTCCTTAAGCAGAGCGCGGAGATGTTCCAATTTAAATTTGAATGTAATCACATCAGGTTCAGCTTGTTGAGAAATTTTCCCTGAATCTGAAATTTCTCCCTCAGACAAAACCTCCCTGGCCCCCTCAGACTGGTGTAGGGGCACTTCAGAACCAATATCATCAGCGTCCTCATGCTCTTCAGTATTTTCTAAAACAGAGCAGTCGCGCTTTCGCTGATAAGTGGGCATTTTGGCTAAAATGTTTTTGATAGAATTATCCATTACAGCCGTTAATTGTTGCATAGTAAGGAGTATTGGCGCACTAGATGTACTAGGGGCCTCCTGTGTGGGCAAGACTGGCGTAGACGAAGGAGGGGATGATGCAGTACCATGCTTACTCCCCTCACTTGAGGAATCATCTTGGGCATCATTTTCTCTAAATTTTGTGTCACATAAATCACATCTATTTAAATGAGAAGGAACCTTGGCTTCCCCACATACAGAACATAGTCTATCTGATAGTTCAGACATGTTAAACAGGCATAAACTTGATAACAAAGTACAAAAAACGTTTTAAAATAAAACCGTTACTGTCACTTTAAATTTTAAACTGAACACACTTTATTACTGAAAATGTGAAAAAGTATGAAGGAATTGTTCAAAATTCACCAAAATTTCACCACAGTGTCTTAAAGCCTTAAAAGTATTGCACACCAAATTTGAAAGCTTTAACTCTTAAAATAACGGAACCGGAGCCGTTTTCATATTTAACCCCTATACAGTCCCTGGTATCTGCTTTGCTGAGACCCAACCAAGCCCAAAGGGGAATACGATACCAAATGACGCCTTCAGTAAGCTTTTTCTATGTATCTGAGCTCCTCACACATGCATCTGCATGTCTTGCTTCCCAAAAACAACTGCGCAATAGAGGCGCGAAAATGAGGCTCTGCCTATGATTAGAGAAGGCCCCCAGTGAAAAAGGTGTCCAATACAGTGCCTGCCGGTTATTTTACATAATTCCCAAGAATAAAATAACTCCTCAAAACTATAAAGTATTAAAAATGCTTATATATCAATCGTTTTAGCCCAGAAAAATGTCTACCAGTCTTTAAAGCCCTTGTGAAGCCCTTTATTCTTATTTAATAAAAATGGCTTACCGGATCCCATAGGGAAAATGACAGCTTCCAGCATTACCAAGTCTTGTTAGAAATGTGTCATACCTCAAGCAGCAAAAGTCTGCTCACTGTTTCCCCCAACTGAAGTTAATTCCTCTCAACAGTCCTGTGTGGAAACAGCCATCGATTTTAGTAACGGTTGCTAAAATCATTTTCCTCTTACAAACAGAAATCTTCATCTCTTTTCTGTTTCAGAGTAAATAGTACATACCAGCACTATTTTAAAATAACAAACTCTTGATTGAAGAATAAAAACTACATTTAAACACCAAAAAACTCTAAGCCATCTCCGTGGAGATGTTGCCTGTACAACGGCAAAGAGAATGACTGGGGAAGGCGGAGCCTAGGAGGGATCATGTGACCAGCTTTGCTGGGCTCTTTGCCATTTCCTGTTGGGGAAGAGAATATCCCACAAGTAAGGATGACGCCGTGGACCGGACACACCTATGTTGGAGAAAAGTGAGGAGCACTCGAGAGGGTCAAATTACTTCCGTTTACTTGTGTTACTGGCAACCAGAGGTACAATTATTGAATTGTATGTTACTGGCAGTCAAGTGGTAAAATCACTTGCTCAGTTGTTGAAAATATACATAAATGGGATCAAGAGTGGGAGATACGGTAGAGCTTTTAGGGGGGGCACTGTGCCAAGTCAACAACAGATAGCCCAGTAATTTTGTGGAAGACAGATGACAGCCCTAATCACCCACATGGTCTGAACTGTTTATTTCTAATTAGTGGGACATGAAGTCAGCTTACCAACGCAGCATCGACCACATGAGCCACGTCACTAATGTCGCATGCCATGTACAGATTAGTAATATTGTGCTAGGGAGAGAATCCATGTACTGTGTGTCTTTAATAAACGCTTAACCTCTTAGATGCCAGCAAGGTCCACATTGTATAGCAATGAGCTACACTGCCCTCTGTCAGCCAAGGGTTAAAATAAGATTATCAAAACAATTACAAATCCATTGTATAAAACTAGATGAAATACTGGTACATTATGAGCTGCAGAGGGTGTGACGCTACTTGCAGCAGGAAGAGACCTAACTACAATCAGGGGTCGACAAATTTGTTTAAAATTTAGGAGCCAGTAAGAATATTTAGGAGCCAGACAGTGGCATTTGTATATAAAAATATGGAGAATAATCTGAAAAAGTTAGGAGCCAGGGGTATAAATTCTAGGAGCTAGTGGCTACCTGGCTCCTGGGTTTGTCGAGCCCTGAACTACATAATATGGGCACAAATAAATAGGGCATCTTGGCCAATGACTGTGCAGTAACACATTGTTCAGAGAACATATATAGCGAAAAGGATCAAATCTTTACCCTCACAGCGTCACACTCTGACATTGCGGCCCCCACACAGCAACTCCGGATGGAGAAACAGATAAAAAAATAAACTACAAAAATGCCCTGGTGCCATAAATCACTGACAAAAAGGAACATTCCCAGAAGCATTGCTTGGAGAAGGGCCCCACACATTCAAACGTGTGTTAATACAGTAGGTTACCAGTCAATAGCAAAAAAATCACTAGAAACTAAAAATCATACCATTTACTTTAAAGGGACATTAAACCCAACATTTTTCTCTCATGATTCAGATCGAGAATACAATTTTAAACAACATTCCAATTAGAGCTGCAACAACTAATCGTCATAATCGATAATAATCGATTATTAAAATAGTTGTCAACGAATCTCATAATCGATTAGTTGGTTTGCAATTAGTTGGTCTGTGCACAACACCAGCTGCTTTATAACACTGAACTCCTGCACATGGTATTGTGTTTTATGGTTATGTCCTTAGCCTAAAGGACATCTACAGACGTCTACTTTTGACTTTTTCAGGACAGTATACGTTTACAACTACCCCTGGCTTATGTGCAACCCAGATATAATAGTCATCATTTGGATGGTTTATATTAAATCTGGTGATTTGGAACTATGCTTTGCATGATATAGTGCTGAGCTTGTTATTTACAGCTAGCCCCTAGATTGGTGGGAGTTATTTAAATTGATGTGCACTATTATCTGTTTGCACAATTATTAGCGTATTGCTTGCTATTGCTGATTATATGTACTGTATAAATAAATGTGTAAGGCTTTGTCCTGTTATTGATATACAGTCCTTAGCGCTTTTGATTTGTTTTTTATTGTTTTTTTTTTTATATTTTTAATAAATTGTGATAATATGTACCAGATTCAACCTTTATAAGTATATCTTTGTTATTTTTAGAGCGGACTAGATATTTCCCCTAACCTTATAGCTGGTTATTTACCATTGCATATAAATATTAAAGATATTTTTATGTTAGAATGAAGTCAAGGGTTACTTTATTGAGAGGCCCCTTGCCAAGGTAGAAAACACTTTGG
>NC_069510.1:105638831-105643831 GCF_027579735.1 Bombina bombina
TTTACTTTTTTTTAAACTCAGACAAAATGGTACCAACTGCACAAATTTCCCAACATACAGCAGTTCCACTACCCGCTAGTGATAACGCAGGTGACCTTATTAAGCACATTGTCATTTTACTTTATTATTATTTTTTTCTATTACATATCTATAAATGGTACTTAAAGGGACAGAAAACCCACATTTGTTTCATGCAGATAGAGCAAATATTTTTATACAACTTTCTAATTTATTTCTAGTATCAATTTGTCTTTCTTGAAAAGCAGGGAAGTAAGCTTAGGAGCCGGCCCATTTCTAGAGCACTATATAGCAGCAGTTTTGCAAGAATGTTACCCATTTACAAGAGCACTAGAGGGCAAAACTATTTCCTACCATGTAGTGCTTCAGACGCCTACCTAGGTATCTCTTCAACAAGAAGTACCATAGGAACAAAGCAAATTTGATAATAGAGCAAACCATTTTAAAAAAAAGTTTCAAATTTACTTCCGTCTGAATCACAAAATAAAAATATTTTGGTTTCATATCCAAAACACAAATTAATTGCATAATGTAATTGATTTAATGATAATTTGTGCAACAATCATTAGCTTATATTGGCATAAAGGGACAGTCTAGTCAAAATTAAACTTTCAAGATTCAGATAGAGCATTTTTCATTTTAAACAACTAATTTACTCCTATTATAATTTTTTTCTTCGTTCTTTTGGTATCTTTATTTGAAAAAAACAAGAATGTAAGCTTAGGAACTGGCCCATTTTTGGTTCTGAACCTGGGTAGCGCTTGCTGATTGGTGTCTAAATGTAGCCACCAATCAGCAAGCGCTACCCAGGTGCTGAACCAAAAATGGGCCGGCTCTTAAAGGGACACTGAACCCAAATTTTTCTTTAGTGATTCAGATAGAGCATGCAATTTTAAGAAACTTTCTAATTTACTCCTATTATCAATTTCTATTATCAACTTTCTAAGCTAAGGAGCCAGCCATTTTTTGGTTCAGAACCCTTGAAAGCACTTGTTTATTGGTGGGTACATTTATCTCACCAATCAGCAAGAACAACCCAGGTTGTTCACCAAAAATGGGGCGGCATCAAAACTTACATTCTTGCATTTCAAATAAAGATACCAAGAGAATGAAGAAAAATGGATAATAAGAGTACATTAGAAAGTTGCTTAAAATTGCATGCTCTATCTGTATCACGAAAGAAAAAAAAAATGGTTTCAGTGTCCCTTTAAGCTTACATTGATTCAAATAAAGATACTAAGAGAACG
This sequence comes from Bombina bombina, assembly GCF_027579735.1. NCBI lineage: Eukaryota > Metazoa > Chordata > Amphibia > Anura > Bombinatoridae > Bombina > Bombina bombina. The sequence continues at coordinate 105,640,097 of NC_069510.1, forward strand.
AAGAAAAATGAATAGGAGTAAATTAGAAAGTTGCTTATCCGGGTGGGCAGTAAAATTAGCCATGTGGTGTGCCCATTAAATAGGTCCTAAGGCGAACACTGTAGCATATAGGGTGTATTCTAACAGAGACTTCTCTACCCTACTCATTATGTTCTCCACATTTCAGGGCTTGTGTCTGCAAAGTGAAAGTTATCTCCCAAAATATGACGCTAAAAGCAAGTGTGCGCCAATCGTTGCATATAGACACTAGCTTTAAAGGGACAGGAAGCCACAAAATATACTTTTGTGATTTCGGATAGAACATACAATTTTAATAAACTTTACAATTTACTTCCAATATCAAAAGCGCTTCATTCTTCGGTTATTCTTTACTGGAAGAACACTGGCAGTTAGCTGAACACATCTAGTTAGACAATCACAAGAGACAAATGTGTGCAAGCACCAATCAGCAGTTAGCTCCCATTAGTGTAGGATATGTGCATATTCTTTTTCAACAATGGATACTAAGAGAACAAAGCACATTTGGAAATAAAAGTGAATTTAAAAGTGTCTTAAAATTACATGTTCTGTCTGAATCATCCAAGTTTAATTTTTACTTTCCTATCCCTTTAAAGGGACATGAAACCCAAATGTTTTCTTTCATGATTTAGACAGAGCATACAATTTTAAACAACTTTATAATTTACTTCTATTATTTAATTTGCTTCCTTCTCTTGTTATCCTTTGCTGAAAGGTTTATCTAGGAAAGCTCAGGAGCAACAAAACCTAGGTTCTAGCTGCTGATTGGTGGCTGCATAAATATACTTATTTTCATTGGCTCACCCATGTGTTCAGCTAGAAACCAGTAGTGCGTAGTTGCTCCTTCAACAAATGATACCAAGAGAATGAAGCAATTTTGATAATAGAAGTAAATTGGAAAGTTGTTTAAAATTGTATGTTCTACCTAAATCATGAAATAAATCTTTTGGGTTTCATGTCCCTTGAAGCACATCCCAGGTTATGACATTAGTGGTCCCCTGGTATAGTTGATGTCAGACATCTTTAGAATATCTAACTCTCTTAATGTTTTGCAGTTCTTTGGGGTAAAGGTCGCCCTGCTCAAACATTAATAAACATTCTTTGTATTATTCACAAATGTGCAGAAAGATCTGATAACCAAGTCAAGCAACTTGCTGAATAAAAAGCAGATGGAGAAAAATTCAGGCACAGTAGGTGCAAAACGTGTTAACATAACAGGAGGTTTAACCCCTTGCCTGCCAGAAAAGGCTGCAACCCACCGCAAGTCAGGGAAGGGGTTAAAGGGACATTCCACCCACATTTTTTCTTTTATGATTTAGAAAGAGAATGCAATTTTAAACATCTTTCTAATTTACTTATATTATCTAATTTGTTTTATTCTCTTGATATTCTTTGATGAAAAGCATATCTAGATATGCTCACTAGCTGCCGATTGGTTGCTGCACATAGAAGCCTTGTGTGATTGGCTCACCAAGTGCATTGCTTTTTCTTCAACTAAGGATATTTAAAAAATGAAGCAAAATAAATAATGGAAGTAAATTGTAATGTTGTTTAAATTTCTATTCTCTATCTGAATCATGAAAGAAAGATTTTGGGTTTAGTGGCCCTTTAAGACTGGGAGCGCTGTGGTTGGGCACTTCTGGAATTTGGAAGACAACTCCACTTCATCTCACCCAAACACAACAAGGGCTGAGTTAAATACAAGCAAATGCCTGGCAGCCTAGCGCCAACGCATGATGTCGCTTCCCAAAACATAGCATGGGACTGGCATGCCAAAGGCATCTGGCTAGGGAGTCATCCCTTGCACATTTGTTACGCGGTTTCTGGATTGTTCATATAAAGTGCAGGGATGTCATGGGATCTGGCCAGTAAAGCACAAATACAGTTTGCTGCAAGTCATCACCGAAATAGGAGAATACAGGCTCCCTCCCCCAGGCCATAAACTCTGAGGCATAAGACTTATCCAACACTGTCATAAAGGGCTCATACAAAAGGCTGGGAAGGTAAATATTATGAGCATCATTCTTCTAGCTTCAAGTCTTTGTAGAGAGGAGAAAATGTTCTTGTGCTAAATTGTGGGTATTCTGCAAGATCACCCCGCAAGTGATGTGAGCAGTTTGTGCAAGAATGTGACTCCTTAACCCTTTTGTTGCGGGGGAGGTCTGTAAGCATTGCTGCTTCCTCTCTCAGGCTGGTTACCCAGCATGGGGTCCCTGCAGATAAATACCCCCTAGGTTGGCACAGAAAAATCCAATAGTAATTATAAAATAATCTGTTTTTAATCCCAGTTGCCTTCACTAAAACTCTGCCTTAGGCACAGCCAATCAAATACTAATAAGTGTAACATTAAAGTATGGTTTGCCACATTATTACGTACACGGTTTAAAGCATTAAACAAGAACTCAGTGCAAAACCATTCAACCACAAACGATGTGCGCGCAGTTATTTATTGAAGTTTCCTCTACGTAGCGCAATCTACTACATAAAACCAACAGTGTGTGCAAAGCTCCTACATTGCTGTCTGCCAGTGTATACAAACAAATATAATTCATACCAGAGGCTATGCTGTAGAATCCTGGGGGTCCGGTCAGATGCGCAGTGCAGGCACCACATGTTGCCAGTGGAGGCTGGGGACTCTGCCCCTGTTCCCCAGATGCCCCCCTCACTGACCCCTTGCTTTGTACCCAGGACACAGATGTTCCCCTCCTTGCAGATCGGCGGCACTGCCGCCTCTGAGCTCCACACAGCGGTGACAGAAGCCTGAAGGGGGGTGGTGGAACAGTCCATAAGAGCAAGTAGGGGGGTGGGTACCAGGAATAGGACAGGAAGGAACCAACACAAACAATCCAAGTGACGAGAGAAGGTAGGATAAGGATCTGGGGGAAGGCAGGGAACACTGGGACAGAGCTGCTAGCTTATACGGATATAGACACGGTATATGAGGCTGTTTATAAAGCAAGAGATGTAACAGCCACTGCAGAGGATTTCACAGCAAATAAGTATTTGTAGAAAGGCATCTTTGGCAGCAGGCACACACTAGATTAAAAGTATGACCAGGCAGAGTTGTCGAATACTAATACACAGGATTATTTTTGCATTGGCACAACACCATCAGAAGAGACATAGGCTCCTCTCACCCCCTCTGCTCATGCAGTGCAATATCAACTTCACATGCATGTGACATTTCACATTACAGCCCAGGGCTGGAATTAGATGTCACATGGAAATTATGGTGCAAAGCGTGTGAGACAGAGTGAATGGGGGGGGGGGCACGCTATCCAGAGGCAGTAATAAAGTGATCCCCCTCACTACTGAAACCCTAACGTGCACCCACAGAGAGGGAGGGGGGTCAGGAAGGGCAGCATCCTCCACAGAAGCGAGTTGAAGAGGCAGTTGCCATGGGGATGAATGAGGTTGCCATGGCTCCAAGAGGAGGAGGAGAGAATGAGAAAGAATATACATGTTGCTTTTACTGCACACATTTGCTGTGGATTGATGCTGAGAGCTAGTACAGGGTGTGTGAGCTCACATATGTATGCGTTATGTATACTATATATGCTGTTTAACATCTATGTCTGTAATGTCTGTATATCAGGGGACTGGCTATTATAAAGAGCTACACAATAGATTCCAAAAATATGCACTAAAGTTTTATCAGACAATAAAAAAAAAGGCGTCTTTACTTTAAAATATATACGTCTGGTTTTCCTGGGTGAA
>NC_069510.1:105648831-105676331 GCF_027579735.1 Bombina bombina
TCTGGTGCTTATACACAGCATACCCAGATACCTTACAGTAGAGCCAGGTAGTTATATACAGGAGTCCCAGACAGTGTTAATTTTGACGTCAAATTTCAATTTAGTCTTAGTTTTAGTCTTTTGACTAAAATGCCATTTTAGTTTTAGTCGCATTTTAGTCATCTGAATTATTTTAGTTTTAGTCTAGTTTTAGTCGACTGAATCTCCAATACAATTTAGTCGACTAAATCTCCAGTAGATTTTAGTCAACTAAAATCTAAGGGGTTTAGTTAAAGTGTAATGCATTATTTAAGCATTTCTCTATCATTTGCAAACTGATTACATACTCCAGGAGTAAACATAAGACCTGTTAATATTTATGGTATTAAGGTTTAAACATGCAATATAGACACAGATTTAGCCGTTGTGATATGTAACATCTTTATTAAACTTAAAATTAAATAAAACCAAGTTTCATAAAAAAACAGAAGTGCAACTTTAAAATATAAAAAAAAAACCTGTAAACTGTATTGGCTGTATTGCACATATTACCCAATATAAAACCTTTAACAGTTCTCTGTTAATAATTAAAACAAGTATCAAGTAACTCAACACAACAAAAAGTTTCTGCAGATAGCACAGGCACAGCATAACTTAAACCCATACTTGTGGGTTATGCTTATTTCTATAGGAAGAATCAATTGATTGTTCACAGATTCGAAAAAGTTTCGGCAACGATATTAGCACTGCTCTAGAACTTCCAAACTCATTATATACTCCTGGAGTAAAGGTTTATTAACCTGTTTTTATTAATGGTATTAAGGTTTGAACATGCAATACAGATTTAACAGATTTAACTGTTGTGGTATATAACATGTCTTTATTTATCTTTAATAAAATTAAGTTTCGTAAATTTTACAAAAGAGCAGTAATTAAATATGGATTGATTATAACAACTTGCATAAAATGTTTTTGTCAGCAAATTTTGATTTAGTTTTAGTCATAGTCTTTTGACTAAAATGTCATTTTGATTTAGTTTTAGTCATAGTCTTTTGACTAAAATGTAATTTTAGTTTTAGTCGTATTTTAGTCATCAGAATTTCTTTAGTTTTATAGTCATTTTAGTCTAGTTTTAGTCGACGAAATTAACACTGGTCCCAGACAACGTACAGAACAGTCTGGTGCTTATACACAGCATACCCAGATACCTTACAGTAGAGCCAGGTAGTTATATACAGGAGTCCCAGACAACGTACAGTACAGTCTGGTGCTTATACACAGCATACCCAGATGCCTTACAGTAGAGCCAGATAATTATATACAGGAGTCCCAGACAACGTACAGAACAGTCTGGTACTTATACACAGCATACCCAGATACCTTACAGTAGAGCCAGGTAGTTATACACAGGAGTCCCAGGCAACGTACAGAACAGTCTAATGCTTATACACAGCATACCCAGATACCTTACAGTAGAGCCAGATAATTATATACAGGAGTCCCAGACAACATACAGTACAGTCTGGTGCTTATACACAGCATACCCAGATACCTTACAGTAGAGCCAGGTAGTTATATACAGGAGTCCCAGACAACGTACAGTACAGTCTGGTGCTTATACACAGCATACCCAGATACCTTACAGTAGAGCCAGGTAGTTATATACAGGAGTCCCAGACAACGTACAGTACAGTCTGGTGCTTATACACAGCATACCCAGATACCTTACAGTAGAGCCAGGTAGTTATATACAGGAGTCCCAGACAACGTACAGAACAGTCTGGTGCTTATACACAGCGTACCCAGATACCTTACAGTAGAGCCAGGTAGTTATATACAGGAGTCCCAGACAACGTACAGTACAGTCTGGTGCTTATACACAGCATACCCAGATACCTTACAGTAGAGCCAGGTAGTTATATACAGGAGTCCCAGACAACGTACAGTACAGTCTGGTGCTTATACACAGCATACCCAGATGCCTTACAGTAGAGCCAGATAATTATATACAGGAGTCCCAGACAACGTACAGAACAGTCTGGTACTTATACACAGCATACCCAGATACCTTACAGTAGAGCCAGGTAGTTATACACAGGAGTCCCAGGCAACGTACAGAACAGTCTAATGCTTATACACAGCATACCCAGATACCTTACAGTAGAGCCAGATAATTATATACAGGAGTCCCAGACAACGTACAGAACAGTCTGGTGCTTATACACAGCATACCCAGATACCTTACAGTAGAGCCAGGTAGTTATATACAGGAGTCCCAGACAACGTACAGTACAGTCTGGTGCTTATACACAGCATACCCAGATACCTTACAGTAGAGCCAGGTAGTTATATACAGGAGTCCCAGACAACATACAGTACAGTCTGATGCTTATACACAGGGGACCCAGATACCTTACAGTAGAGCCAGATAATTATATACAGGAGTCCCAGACAACATACAGTACAGTCTGATGCTTATACACAGGGGACCCAGATACCTTACAGTAGAGCCAGATAATTATATACAGGAGTCCCAGACAACGTACAGTACAGTCTGGTGCTTATACACAGCATACCCAGATACCTTACAGTAGAGCCAGATAGTTATATACATGAGTCCCAGACAACGTACAGAACAGTCTAATGCTTATACACAGGGGACCCAGATACCTTACAGTAGAGCCAGGTAGTTATATACAGGAGTCCCAGACAACGTACAGAACAGTCTGGTGCTTATACACAGCGTACCCAGATACCTTACAGTAGAGCCAGGTAGTTATATACAGGAGTCCCAGACAACGTACAGTACAGTCTGGTACTTATACACAGCATACCCAGATACCTTACAGTAGAGCCAGGTAGTTATATACAGGAGTCCCAGACAACGTACAGTACAGTCTGGTGCTTATACACAGCATACCCAGATGCCTTACAGTAGAGCCAGATAATTATATACAGGAGTCCCAGACAACGTACAGAACAGTCTGGTACTTATACACAGCATACCCAGATACCTTACAGTAGAGCCAGGTAGTTATACACAGGAGTCCCAGGCAACGTACAGAACAGTCTAATGCTCATACACAGCATACCCAGATACCTTACAGTAGAGCCAGATAATTATATACAGGAGTCCCAGACAACGTACAGAACAGTCTGGTGCTTATACACAGCATACCCAGATACCTTACAGTAGAGCCAGGTAGTTATATACAGGAGTCCCAGACAACGTACAGTACAGTCTGGTGCTTATACACAGCATACCCAGATACCTTACAGTAGAGCCAGGTAGTTATATACAGGAGTCCCAGACAACATACAGTACAGTCTGATGCTTATACACAGGGGACCCAGATACCTTACAGTAGAGCCAGATAATTATATACAGGAGTCCCAGACAACATACAGTACAGTCTGATGCTTATACACAGGGGACCCAGATACCTTACAGTAGAGCCAGATAATTATATACAGGAGTCCCAGACAACGTACAGTACAGTCTGGTGCTTATACACAGCATACCCAGATACCTTACAGTAGAGCCAGATAGTTATATACATGAGTCCCAGACAACGTACAGAACAGTCTAATGCTTATACACAGGGGACCCAGATACCTTACAGTAGAGCCAGGTAGTTATATACAGGAGTCCCAGACAATGTACAGTACAGTCTGGTGCTTATACACAGCATACCCAGATGCCTTACAGTAGAGTCAGGTAGTTATATACAGGAGTCCCAGACAACGTACAGAACAGTCTGGTGCTTATACACAGCATACCCAGATACCTTACAGTAGAGCCAGGTAGTTATATACAGGAGTCCCAGACAACGTACAGTACAGTCTGGTGCTTATACACAGCATACCCAGATACCTTACAGTAGAGCCAGGTAGTTATACACAGGAGTCCCAGACAACGTACAGTACAGTCTGGTACTTATACACAGCATACCCAGATACCTTACAGTAGAGCCAGATAGTTATACACAGGAGTCCCAGACAATGTACAGTACAGTCTGGTGCTTATACACAGCATACCCAGATACCTTACAGTAGAGCCAGGTAGTTATATACAGGAGTCCCAGACAACGTACAGTACAGTCTGGTGCTTATACACAGCATACCCAGATACCTTACAGTAGAGCCAGGTAGTTATATACAGGAGTCCCAGACAACGTACAGTACAGTCTGGTGCTTATACACAGCGTACCCAGATACCTTACAGTAGAGCCAGATAGTTACATACAGGAGTCCCAGACAACGTACAGTACAGTCTAATGCTTATACACAGCATACCCAGATACCTTACAGTAGAGCCAGGTAGTTATATACAGGAGTCCCAGACAACGTACAGAACAGTCTGGTGCTTATACACAGCATACCCAGATACCTTACAGTAGAGCCAGGTAGTTATATACAGGAGTCCCAGACAACGTACAGAACAGTCTGGTGCTTATACACAGCATACCCAGATACCTTACAGTAGAGCCAGGTAGTTATATACAGGAGTCCCAGACAACGTACAGAACAGTCTAATGCTTATACACAGCATACCCAGATACCTTACAGTAGAGCCAGATAGTTACATACAGGAGTCCCAGACAACGTACAGTACAGTCTAATGCTTATACACAGCATACCCAGATACCTTACAGTAGAGCCAGATAGTTATATACAGGAGTCCCAGACAACGTACAGAACAGTCTGGTGCTTATACACAGCATACCCAGATACCTTACAGTAGAGCCAGGTAGTTATATACAGGAGTCCCAGACAACGTACAGAACAGTCTAATGCTTATACACAGCATACCCAGATACCTTACAGTAGAGCCAGGTAGTTATATACAGGAGTCCCAGACAACGTACAGTACAGTCTGGTGCTTATACACAGCATACCCAGATACCTTACAGTAGAGCCAGGTAGTTATACACAGGAGTCCCAGGCAACGTACAGAACAGTCTGGTGCTTATACACAGCATACCCAGATACCTTACAGTAGAGCCAGGTAGTTATATACAGGAGTCCCAGACAACGTACAGTACAGTCTGGTGCTTATACACAGCATACCCAGATACCTTACAGTAGAGCCAGATAGTTATATACATGAGTCCCAGACAACTTACAGAACAGTCTAATGCTTATACACAGGGGACCCAGATACCTTACAGTAGAGCCAGATAGTTATATACAGGAGTCCCAGGCAACGTACAGTACAGTCTAATGCTTATACACAGGGGACCCAGATACCTTACAGTAGAGCCAGATAATTATATACAGGAGTCCCAGACAACGTACAGAACAGTCTGGTGCTTATACACAGCATACCCAGATACCTTACAGTAGAGCCAGATAGTTATATACAGGAGTCCCAGACAACGTACAGTACAGTCTGGTGCTTATACACAGCATACCCAGATACCTTACAGTAGAGCCAGATAGTTATATACAGGAGTCCCAGACAACATACAGTACAGTCTGGTGCTTATACACAGCATACCCAGATACCTTACAGTAGAGCCAGGTAGTTATATACAGGAGTCCCAGACAACGTACAGTACAGTCTGGTGCTTATACACAGCATACCCAGATACCTTACAGTAGAGCCAGGTAGTTATATACAGGAGTCCCAGACAACGTACAGTACAGTCTGGTGCTTATACACAGCATACCCAGATACCTTACAGTAGAGTCAGGTAGTTATATACAGGAGTCCCAGACAACGTACAGAACAGTCTGGTGCTTATACACAGCATACCCAGATACCTTACAGTAGAGCCAGGTAGTTATATACAGGAGTCCCAGACAACGTACAGTACAGTCTGGTGCTTATACACAGCATACCCAGATACCTTACAGTAGAGCCAGGTAGTTATACACAGGAGTCCCAGACAACGTACAGTACAGTCTGGTACTTATACACAGCATACCCAGATACCTTACAGTAGAGCCAGATAGTTATACACAGGAGTCCCAGACAACGTACAGTACAGTCTGGTGCTTATACACAGCATACCCAGATACCTTACAGTAGAGCCAGGTAGTTATATACAGGAGTCCCAGACAACGTACAGTACAGTCTGGTGCTTATACACAGCATACCCAGATACCTTACAGTAGAGCCAGGTAGTTATATACAGGAGTCCCAGACAACGTACAGTACAGTCTGGTGCTTATACACAGCGTACCCAGATACCTTACAGTAGAGCCAGATAGTTACATACAGGAGTCCCAGACAACGTACAGTACAGTCTAATGCTTATACACAGCATACCCAGATACCTTACAGTAGAGCCAGGTAGTTATATACAGGAGTCCCAGACAACGTACAGAACAGTCTGGTGCTTATACACAGCATACCCAGATACCTTACAGTAGAGCCAGGTAGTTATATACAGGAGTCCCAGACAACGTACAGAACAGTCTGGTGCTTATACACAGCGTACCCAGATACCTTACAGTAGAGCCAGATAGTTACATACAGGAGTCCCAGACAACGTACAGTACAGTCTAATGCTTATACACAGCATACCCAGATACCTTACAGTAGAGCCAGGTAGTTATATACAGGAGTCCCAGACAACGTACAGAACAGTCTGGTGCTTATACACAGCATACCCAGATACCTTACAGTAGAGCCAGGTAGTTATATACAGGAGTCCCAGACAACGTACAGAACAGTCTGGTGCTTATACACAGCATACCCAGATACCTTACAGTAGAGCCAGGTAGTTATATACAGGAGTCCCAGACAACGTACAGAACAGTCTAATGCTTATACACAGCATACCCAGATACCTTACAGTAGAGCCAGATAGTTACATACAGGAGTGCCAGACAACGTACAGTACAGTCTAATGCTTATACACAGCATACCCAGATACCTTACAGTAGAGCCAGATAGTTATATACAGGAGTCCCAGACAACGTACAGAACAGTCTGGTGCTTATACACAGCATACCCAGATACCTTACAGTAGAGCCAGGTAGTTATATACAGGAGTCCCAGACAACGTACAGAACAGTCTAATGCTTATACACAGTATACCCAGATACCTTACAGTAGAGCCAGGTAGTTATATACAGGAGTCCCAGACAACGTACAGTACAGTCTGGTGCTTATACACAGCATACCCAGATACCTTACAGTAGAGCCAGGTAGTTATACACAGGAGTCCCAGGCAACGTACAGAACAGTCTGGTGCTTATACACAGCATACCCAGATACCTTACAGTAGAGCCAGGTAGTTATACACAGGAGTCCCAGACAACGTACAGTACAGTCTGGTGCTTATACACAGCATACCCAGATACCTTACAGTAGAGCCAGATAGTTATATACATGAGTCCCAGACAACGTACAGAACAGTCTAATGCTTATACACAGGGGACCCAGATACCTTACAGTAGAGCCAGATAGTTATATACAGGAGTCCCAGGCAACGTACAGTACAGTCTAATGCTTATACACAGGGGACCCAGATACCTTACAGTAGAGCCAGATAATTATATACAGGAGTCCCAGACAACGTACAGAACAGTCTGGTGCTTATACACAGCATACCCAGATAATTTACAGTACAGCTAGTTATTATTTACAGAAGTCAGAGATAACGTACAGCACAGCCAAGTGCTTATACACAGGGGACCCAGATAATTTACAAGACAGCCAGGTGGTTACACACAGGGGACCCAGATAACACAGTACAGCAAGGTGATTATATACAGGGGTACCAGATACCTTACAGTACAGCAAGGTGATTATATACAGGGGTACCAGATATCTTACAGTACAGCAAGGTGATTATATACAGGGGTACCAGATATCTTACAGTACAGCAAGGTGATTATATACAGGGGTACCAGATACCTTACAGTACAGCAAGGTGATTATATACAGGGGTACCAGATATCTTACAGTACAGCAAGGTGATTATATACAGGGGTACCAGATACCTTACAGTACAGCAAGGTGATTATATACAGGGGTACCAGATATCTTACAGTACAGCAAGGTGATTATATACAGGGGTCCCAGATACTTTACCGTATAGCCAGCCGGCGTAGCAGAAGCCAGAGGACGTAACAGCTGCACGGACAGCTATTGAGGAAGGTAAAAGTTCCCACCATACTGTCTCCATGTGTGCAAGAGCTGCAGTAAACTCTGGTGGCTCTCTCTTCCTGTTACCCAGCCCTGCCTGCTGGCTGTCACTGTCACTAGCTAAGACCTGCGCTTCCTGGTCACAGCTGGAAGCAAAGGGAGAGGAGAGGGGGGGGAGGCCACATGCGATAGGTACCAGACTAGAAACTGGTCATTTGAGTGCCTGCCCAGTACAGGCACACAACCAGCTTTCAAGATCTTCCAGTGACTTTCTGGCCCATATAGTGCCAGCCCAGGACAGACACAAAACCAGCTTACTTGCCCTTCTAGAGCTAGCCCCGACAGGCACACAACCAGCTTATTAGCACCCCTAGAGCCAGCCCAGGATAGGCTCACAACCAGCTTACTGCCCTTCTAAAGCCAGCCCAGGACAGGCTCACAACCAGCTTACTGGCACCTCTAGAGCCGGCCCAGGACAGGCACACAACCAGCTTACTGGCACCCCTAGAGCCAGCCCAGGATAGGCTCACAACCAGCTTACTGCCCTTCTAAAGCCAGCCCAGGACAGGCTCACAACCAGCTTACTGGCACCTCTAGAGCCGGCCCAGGACAGGCACACAACCAGCTTACTGGCACCTCTAGAGCCGGCCCAGGATAGGCTCACAACCAGCTTACTGCCCTTCTAAAGCCAGCCCAGGACAGGCTCACAACCAGCTTACTGGCACCTCTAGAGCCGGCCCAGGACAGGCACATAACCAGCTTACTGGCCCTTCTAGAGCTAGCCCCGACAGGCACACAACCAGCTTATTGGCACCCCTAGAGCCAGCCCAGGATAGGCTCACAACCAGCTTACTGCCCTTCTAGAGCTAGCCCAGGACAGGCTCACAACCAGCTTACTGGCACCTCTAGAGCTGGCCCAGGACAGGCACACAACCAGCTTATTGGCCCTTCTAGAGCTAGCCCAGGACAGGCACACAACCAGCTTACTGGCACCTCTAGAGCTGGCCCAGGACAGGCACACAACCAGCTTATTGGCCCTTCTAGAGCTAGCCCAGGACAGGCACACAACCAGCTTACTGCCCTTCTAGAGCTAGCCCAGGACAGGCTCACAACCAGCTTACTGGCACCTCTAGAGCTGGCCCAGGACAGGCACACAACCAGCTTATTGGCCCTTCTAGAGCTAGCCCAGGACAGGCTCACAACCAGCTTACTGGCACCTCTAGAGCTGGCCCAGGACAGGCACACAACCAGCTTATTGGCCCTTCTAGAGCTAGCCCAGGACAGGCACACAACCAGCTTACTGGCCCTTCTAGAGCTAGCCCAGGACAGGCACACAACCAGCTTATTGGCCCTTCTAGAGCTAGCCCAGGACAGGCACACAACCAGCTTATTGGCCCTTCTTGAGCTAGCCCAGGACAGGCACACAACCAGCTTACTGGCCCTTCTAGAGCTAGCCCAGGACAGGCACACAACCAGCTTACTGGCCCTTCTAGAGCTAGCCCAGGACTGGCACACAACCAGCTTACTGGCCCTACTAGAGCTAGCCCAGGACTGGCACACAACCAGCTTATTGGCCCTTCTAGAGCTAGCCCAGGACTGGCACACAACCAGCTTACTGGCCCTTCTAGAGCTAGCCCAGGACTTGCACACAACCAGCTTACTGGCCCTTCTAGAGATAGCCCAGGACAGGCACACAACCAGCTTACTGGCCCTTCTAGAGATAGCCCAGGACAGGCACACAACCAGCTTACTGGCCCTTCTAGAGCTAGCCCAGGACAGGCACACAACCAGCTTACTGGCCCTTCTAGAGCTGGCCCAGGACAGGCACACAACCAGCTTACTGGCCCTTCTAGAGCCGGCCCAGGACAGGCACACAACCAGCTTACTGGCCCTTCTAGAGCTGGCCCAGGACAGGCACACAACCAGCTTACTGGCCCTTCTAGAGCTAGCCCAGGACAGGCACACAACCAGCTTACTGGCCCTTCTAGAGCTAGCCCCGACAGGCACACAACCAGCTTGTTTGGTCCTCCCGGAACTAGCCCAGGACAGGCACAAAACCAGCTTACTGGCCCTTCTAGAGCTAACCCAGGACAGGCACACAACCAGCTTACTAGCCCTTCTAGAGATAGCCAAAGACAGGCACAGAAACAGCTTTTTTGGTCCACTCAGCACTAGCCCAGGACAGGTACACAACCAGCTTACTGGCCCTTCTAGAGCTAGCCCAGGACAGGAACACAACCAGCTTACTGGCCCTTCTAGAGCTAGCCCAGGACAGGCACACAACCAGCTTACTGGCCCTTCTAGAGCTAGCCCAGCACAGGTACACAACCAGCTTACTGGCCCTTCTAGAGCTAGCCCCGACAGGCACACAACCAGCTTGTTTGGTCCTCCCGGCACTAGCCCAGGACAGGCAAAAAACCAGCTTACTGGCCCTTCTTGAGCTAGCCCAGGACAGGCACACAACCAGCTTACTAGCCCTTCTAGAGCTAGCCAAAGACAGGCACAGAACCAGCTTTTTTGGTCCACTCAGCACTAGCCTAGGACAGGCACACAACCAGCTTACTGGCCCTTCTAGAGCTAGCCCAGGACAGGCACACAACCAGCTTACTGGCCCTTCTAGAGCTAGCCCAGGACAGGCACGCAACCAGCTTACTAGCCCTTCTAGAGCTAGCCCAGGACAGGCACACAACCAGCTTACTGGCCCTTCTAGAGCTAGCCCAGGACAGGTACACAACCAGCTTACAGGTCCCTCAGAGTGTCAGCCCAGGACAAACACATGCCCAGCTTACAGGTCCCTTAGAGTGTCAGCCCAGGACAAACACATGCTCAGCTTACAGGTCCCTTAGAGTGTCAGCCCAGGACAAACACATGCCCAGCTTACAGGTCCCTTAGAGTGTCAGCCCAGGACAAACACATGCCCAGCTTACAGGTCCCTTAGAGTGTCAGCCCAGGACAGGCACACAACCAGCTTACTAGCCCTTCTAGAGCTAGCCAAAGACAGGCACAGAACCAGCTTTTTTGGTCCACTCAGCACTAGCCTAGGACAGGTACACAACCAGCTTACTGGCCCTTCTAGAGCTAGCCCAGGACAGGTACACAACCAGCTTACTGGCCCTTCTAGAGCTAGCCCAGGACAGGCACGCAACCAGCTTACTAGCCCTTCTAGAGCTAGCCCAGGACAGGCACACAACCAGCTTACTGGCCCTTCTAGAGCTAGCCCAGGACAGGCACACAACCAGCTTACTGGCCCTTCTAGAGCTAGCCCAGGACAGGCACACAACCAGCTTACTGGCCCTTCTAGAGCTAGCCCAGGACAGGCACACAACCAGCTTACTGGCCCTTCTAGAGCTGGCCCAGGACAGGCACACAACCAGCTTACTGGCCCTTCTAGAGCTAGCCCAGGACAGGTACACAACCAGCTTACAGGTCCCTCAGAGTGTCAGCCCAGGACAAACACATGCCCAGCTTACAGGTCCCTTAGAGTGTCAGCCCAGGACAAACACATGCCCAGCTTACAGGTCCCTTAGAGTGTCAGCCCAGGACAAACACATGCCCAGCTTACAGGTCCCTTAGAGTGTCAGCCCAGGACAAACACATGCCCAGCTTACAGGTCCCTTAGAGTGTCAGCCCAGGACAAACACATGCTCAGCTTACAGGTCCCTCAGTATCAGCACAGGAAAGGCACCATTCTGGTCATTAAGTAGTTAACAGATCATAATGCAGCTGAAATAGTATTTATATTTAATACATATATGGGGCAATCAGCCTGTACACTGCTGCTGCAGCCCACATGTTGCTTAAGGAAGGAAGAAAGAATGCAATGAAAGTGCTGTATTGCCCAGGGCACACACAGGGTACACAGCACAACCCTACAGTACACTCAGATCAGCACAAAGACAAGAAGTGACAAATGCCACACTGAGCTCAAGGCACTTACACAGATGCGGTGCTGAAGATCTGCACTGCCAGACGTGAGCAGTCTGATGTGTGAGTAAGTGTCATATCAGACCTGACAGCTCACTGCACAGCGTGACAATCAGCTGCCTGCACGTGGTAACGGCCCTCACCCATCACTGACACAGCTCTTCCTCTGTGTGCGACAACAAGGTGGCTTTGTATCTGTGCACTACATGTCTGAGACCTTTTAACTCCCCATAACACACAGGGAAAATCTGAGGTGTGTCACACCACAAAAAGACACTACAATATTATTTCTTAGCTATTGTTTTGCAAATCAAGAGCAGCCCAGGGACACAACCCTTGATACCTGTTTTTTTTTTTAAATCTTATCTCCTTGACTTTAGCTCATTACAGGCACATGTGGCAAGTAGCTGGGTCATCCTTCTCAAAAACAAATTATGCTTACCTGATAATATTCTTTTCTTCAGATGGAAAGAGTCCACAGCTGCATTCATTACTTTTGGGAATTCAGATCCTGGCCACGAGGAGGAGGCAAAGACACCCCAGCCAAAGGCTTAAATACTCCTCCCCCTTCCCTCATCCCCCAGTCATTCTGCCGAGGGAACAAGGAACAGTAGGATAAATATCAGGGTGAAAAGGTGCCAGAAGAACAAAAATTACGGCCGCCCCACATAAAAACACGGGCGGGGAACTGTGGACTCTTTCCATCTGAAGAAAAGAAAATGATAAGGTAAGCATAATTTATGTTTTTCTTCATAAATGGAAAGAGTCTACAGCTGCATTCATTACTTTTGGGAAAACAATACCCAAGCTATAGAGGACACTGAATGCTAAAATGGGAGGGTACAAAAGGTGGCCCATTCTGAGGGCACCAGGCCTGAAAAACCCCTACTCAACAAAAAACTGCATCGTCCGAAGCCGAGAACAACCTTTTGAGAAAAAAAAAACAAGGACACCCGCAGATAGTCCACAAGCCCTGCTAGAGACCGCAGGATCTATACGCGACTGAGCCAACAGCCTCCAGGAGACCCCGTCGCCCAGCAGTCGGTCTCCAAACAACACACCCCTTCCAACAGTTGGAACAGAGCATTCCACAGAGCAGCAGACTGCTGTCCCTCACAGAAACAAAAGCCTCCTGAGCCACCTCCTACACACAGGGCAGGACAATGACCTTCCAGAGAGAGGAAACCCCAGCTCTTAAGGAAGACAAGCTACCCCCTTAAATGGGAGGGCACAGATAAGAACAGCGCACATGCCCCAAGACATGACTCCATAGACTGAACAAAACACGGACCGAATGGAAAAACATCCAGCCACCACTGTTGAATCCACAGAGAAAACCCCCATGAAAAGGAGCACACTCCGTCCGAAGGGCAAGACAGGCCTTAAAGTTTAAAACCAGGACCAGAAGGTGGATATGAACCCTGGTCTTCCTGCTTGCAAGCTCAATGAGCTAGCCCCTATGTCCAAACATAGTCTCCCAAGCCTACGACTTGCTAGGCCGGAACTAATCCCTTAGGCCACTTAGACCTGCGAGCCCTTGACCCGGGAACCAGATCGCCTTAAACCGAACGACACCCTCAGGGAACACAAGACACACCGTCTGAAGAAAAACAGACCTCACAGCGGACAATAACCAGGCTAACCCGGAGAACGGTTACAGTACTCACTCACTCACTAATTCCTAGCCCAAAGGGGAAAAGAACAGCCTTGGCAGGAGGTCAACAACCCCCAAACACGGTGCTAGGCCGCGACAAAGTCACACCATCACTCTAGAGCTCCAGGCCACAAGGACAACTCTCACGAAGTCCAAGACTAAGGGAATGATAACGAGAACATTCACCCGAAAGAGAGAGAAGAAAAAGGCTAGTTTCCATAATCCTTTCAGACTAACTTTCCAGAGGACCACACCCAAGGAAGAAGAATGCAGAGCATCCCAAACCCTGGTAGAAACATCCCTTAAGCAAACGCTTGGAAAAGGAGACAACACTGCCTATCATCCCCGATATGGAGACGACTAACTCTCGGAAGTAGACAAAGCCGCACGGCCCTCACTTCTGAAATAAAATTAAATTATGAATCTGGCAGCAGTGGAATCTGAACCCCCGCCTCCGAAGAGACTGGAGCCTTATCCAGCGCCTTAGACCGCTCAGCCATGCTACCTAGCTCAAAGCTGCCAGAAATCCGGACAAAGTCCAGAAGTCTCGATTTAAAGGAAGAGAGCCTTTAAAAGGAACAAGTCCTAAAAGGAAACTCCCAAAAAGACCTTAAAAAGGCAAGACCGCCAAGAACTGACGGCATGAAGGACCTAAATCCTCCAAACCTCCAACCCAAAACAGGAAGGAAAACGCTAGTCCCCGCAAAAAGCGGAAACAAAGCATGTCGCAGCAGATCTCAACGGAGACCCGGCCGACTAGATTGACAGGCTAATGAGGACTGAACCATCTCCCATGCCCCTAAGCAAATGACGGACCATCAAGTCCTCTCAGGATGCTAGCTGAAACTTGTAAAATAAAAAGAAGGAAAACAACACAAGTCATATTGTAACCTCACCAGACCAGCAAGGCATAAAAGGCGCCACGTGTCTGAACTAGTCCTCAAAGACAGAAGGATTTGTACCCAGTCAGGACCAGCCTGAAACCAAGGGCCCCAGCACTGTCAAGAACACATACAGTCTCCCCCAAGATGGAGGGATGGACAACAGACAAACATTGGACTAGCACGTCCTCACTCAAACTTTTGTAAAAGTAAACAGTGCGACCACAAAATCACGAGTATCGATTACAGAGAAGAAAGTTCCTGAAGGAAACATTACGACAACATGAGCACTAAACCAAAGAAAAACTATCCTCACCGGATTAAATAAAAGATCAGACAACCCATAGGTTATCGCCCAGGAAGAACGGACACACCTGCAGGACCAGCCCAACAGGAATCCGAATCTTCCAAGCTCAGAACTGGAAACAAATACTCACATAAAGACTATAAAGAAGATTACCTCATCCCCTTATGTCTAAACATGCAAGCCAGTCGAAGAGGAAGACTGAGAAATCCCCCCATTAAGAGTGTGATCCTCCAGCAACGCCAAAACATGTCTCAGTAGAACACGAAGGCGCGCCAGTCTAACGAAAGGTGCAACATACCTCTGCCGGGAAAAAAGAAGACACCGGCTCCGAAGGTTGACCCCCTGAAGCCTCAAGGGCAGTCGCTTCCCCGGAGGGCTGAAGTGGACCAGGCGATCCCACACCTCTCGAGCCCCGGGTTAACAGAACATGGACAATATCGTAAGCACACTTCCGGGAGGTGCAGCAGCATTTGGGTTACCTGCATGCGTAGTAAGAGTTGGTGGTAGGGAACTCGACTCGTGGGAAATGGAATCCCCAGAGGCGAATGGCTCAGCGGCCCCCTGATTCCCCGATCTCGAGGAACAGAGCACTCTAAAACGGCATTCGGAACATAACTGATGGGCATGTATCACCCGGGCCAATTCATATTCTTCGCAAGAAGTAGAATCTAAATCAGAGACATCTGTCTCCACAAAATCAGAATCCACCATAACTGGGATACCGATTAAAAAATTTAAAAAAATGGAAAGATTAGTGTAGGTTGTATGCATCCCTGAATAGTAGAGTCTTCAGGGAGCGCTTGAAGTGTTCAAAACTAGGGAAGAAGTCTTGTGGAGCGAGGCAGAGAGTTCCATAAGATGGGAGCCAGTCTAGAAAAATCTTGTAAACTGGAATGTGAGGAGGTAACGAGAGGAGGAGAGTTGGAGGTCATGAGCGGAGAGAAAGGGATGGGAGGGAGTGTATCTGGAGACAAGGTTTGAGATAGGGGTGAGCAATGCAGGCTTTGTGTGTCAGAGTGAGAATTTTGCATTTAAACCTGGAGGCAAGAGGAAGCCAGTGAAGGGTTTAGCAGAGAGGTGCAGCAGATGAAGAGTGATGTGTAAGGAAGATTAGCCTCGCAAAGGCATTCATTATGGATTGTAAAGGAGCTAGGCGGCAGCTAGGGAGACCAGAGAGGATGGAGTTGCAGTAATCGAGGCAGGAAAGGATGAGAGAGTGGAATAAAATCTTAGCTGTGTCTTGTGTAATTAAAAGTCTAATTTTAGTGATGTTTTTAAGGTGGAAGCGGCAGGCTTTAGCCAAGGACTGAATGTGAGGAGTGAAAGATAGATCTGAGTCAAGTGTGACCCCAAGACATCGGGCATGTGGGGTTGGGGTACTGATAGGCTCAGTAGCTGCTGAGGCATGCAACTGTTGAAGAAATAGCAATGCACATGAGTGAGCCAATCGCACAGGGCTTCTATGTGCAGTCACCCATCAGCAGCTACTGAGCCTATCTAGATATACTTTTAAACAAAGGATATCATGAGAATTAGATAAAAGAAGAAAACATTCAAATTTACTTGAAATAAACATTGGGTTTCATGTCCCTTTAAGGACCAGTTGTTCACGGGCTGAACAGGGATATGCCTCACAAAGACAAACATATATAAATCATATAGTTTACAAAAAGAGCTCACAAAATACTGCCAATTTATTTTAAAAAATACTCAAAAAATACTCAAGTGCAATAAAACAAATAAGGCACTTTTTATTGGCCATCAAACTTAGCTCCCGTCTATGAGAGCATACTGAGGTATGCTCAGAGGCACTATGTTTGTAACGACGTACTTACTGGTCAAGACAACTACACCCTCCTGAGCCTACTTCAGTGTGCTTTCATGGAAAAAAGTAAAGTTTCAATAAAGAAGACAAGGAGAAAGAAGCAAATATCTGCTTTTTTAAAATTATATGCTTATATCAGAACCATAAGTTTAATTTGGGCTTCTATGTCCCTTTGCTAATAAGTTACAACCATCTTCCAACAAAACAATGGAAAATAACGTTACCAGAGTTCTCTCCAGGCCATATTTAATGGGCACACCACCCAGCTGATTTTACTGACCACCCAACTAACATTTAAGCGAATATTAAATCATTTCAATGTTTGATTTCATTGTAATTTGTGCAACAATTTATGTTAAATTATGCAACTCATTTGTGCTTCTGATAGCTTAAGTAACATTTATAAATAACAGAACATCTTATAATATTGAAAAGCATTACACTGGCCCCCACCGGCTAATTTATAATGTCAACCAGCTCGCAACATTTTCTGTTGAGAACACTGGTAAATGTGACAGTAATTCTTACCTTTTAAGCATCCCCAGCTCACCAAAGCGCGCACACTCCTATCCCAATGCTCCAATGACCTATAATAGGCACTTACCTCTAACTGTGGGTCAGTAAATGGTTGCCCAGAGTTGTCTCCTTCCTTGGGAGCTCACACTACATTACACTGAACACATCAGGTGCAATTGGAATATTGTTATGAGTCGCTGGAATGCTAGTTTAATTTAATTTGGCCCTTTATGATTAGGCCGTAAATTGTCATATCCTGCACACCTAGGAATGCAGAATGTGGCCCTGACAGCATTCCTTAAGGTGATAATCACATTACTACGTCTTTACCAAGATCAAGAGCTAAAAATAGGCACCTGTTTACATAGCTACATGCACAAAGGTAATGCAAGGGTTAAGCATAGCTAGAGATAATAAAGTAAAGCATGCAGTATACATAACAGGCTACACACTGACTGATCGGCACCTGCTAATATTTAACATTTTACTTAGTAGCGGATAAATAGGTCAGCATGTTTATTTCAAATGCTAAACAGTAAAGTCAGCTGTTTCACATATTTAAATCATAAAAAAAAATCACCTTATTTTATTAAAAGATTTTGATTACAAGGATATTGTATTCTTTAGATATCCTTTGTTAAAGAAATAGAAATGCACATGGGTGAGCCAATCACACGAGGCATTTATGTGCAGCCACCAATCAGCAGCCACTGAGCCTATTTAGATATGCTCAAAGGAAATATAAAAAAAAAGGAAACAGATTAGATAATATGTAATCTTACCCTTAGTGTTTAATGTCCCTTTAAGGTTAATACATTTAAGAAATTATGCCCACAGTGGGGGGGATACTAAAATTTTGATTTTCACTGTTCTCCAAGTCTTTAAGAATAGAATAAGAGATCAGAATGATGTTGAGTAATTATAGAGAGATAAGCTAATTAAGTCTGCGCTCCCTGTGAGTTCAGCCCATTAGAGTAGGTTTGTAGCTTCAAATGAGCAGAGGCAGCTGTTTCATATAGAAAAATAAACAAATTAACATTTTCCTATGTATTTTATTCTGCAGCTGGTAAAACAAGTTAGTTATTGTAAACACATTAAGGGGAAATACTTTTACAGTACATTGTCCCTTTAAAGAGATATTAAACACTTTGGTTTTTGTGTGTGAAAATTGTGCTTTGTCCCACGCACCCCCCATAGCAGCCAGAAAGCAAATTCTGCAACCTGAGTTTTCAAAATGCTGTAAACTGCCTAAGCCAGCATTTTTTATTTTCAGAAGGTTACAAAATTTGTTTTTGGCCTCTCTAGGGAGTGTGGGACAAGCTCAATTTTGCACAAAGCAAGAGGTGTTTAACGTCCTAAGTTGTGGCAAAATATGGAAATAATGTTTTCAAGGAAGGTCCAAATCCTATTAATTATTGCAGTACTGAAGTCCTTTATACTGATGGACTATGTACAGTGTATGAGGGATAGAACTTATTTACTACCTTACTGTGTGAATTATGACTTAAAGGGACATTCCAGTCAAAAATTAAATGCACATAGATTAATTACATCTTTGAATAGAAACATATTTGCAATATACATGTATTAGCAAAAATGCTTCTAGTAAAAGTTATCACTGTTTTAGTGCTAGCATTTTTCTTTGCACGTGCATGTGAAGTATAGCTAGATATTGTCACTGCACCCACATTTTAAATACTGCAGCTGCTCAGATCATCAGTGGGGCTTGTATTATGTCAGCAATTAACAAATTGAATCATTACCAGATGGTACAAGCACCTAAGGCTCTCTGAGAAAGTGATGTGGTTAAAATGCTGGTGCACGTTGCATATGTAAATACTCTTTTAAAACAGCTATAGCTTTTATTAGAAGCATTTTTGCTAATACATGTATATTACAAAAATGCTTCTGTTCAATACTGAAATGCATCTATGTGGTTTCCAATTTTGGCTGGAATATCCCTTTAATATATTATATGGATTTACTATTGGTGTTTGATGTTTGAGCAACCAAAGTCGTTCCTCATGTAAACCAGAAACTATCTGCTCGGGCAAATGTGCATCATTCATGCCTGCTCACTCACCCAAGCAGAAACATTTAGAAATCCAGGCCTGGTTGTAGCTATTAAAGGGACAGTCTACTCCAGAATTGTTATTGTTTAAAAAGATAGATAAACCCCTTTATTACCCATTCCCCTGTTTTGCATAACCAACAGAGTTACATTAATATAGTTTTTACCTCTGTGATTATCTTGTATCTAAGCCTCTGCAGACTGCGCCTTATTTCAGTTCTTTTGACAGACTTGCATTTAGCCAATCAGTGCTCTCTCACTTGTAAATCCATGGGCATGGTCACAATGTTGTCTGTATGGCCCACATGAACGAACTTACGCCTTCTAGCTGTGAAAAACTGCCAAATGCATTGAAATAAGGGGTGGCCTCCAAGGTTTTAGAAATTAGCATACGAGTCTACCTAGGTTTAGATTTCAACAAAGAATACCAAAAGAACAAAGCAAATTTGATAAAAGTGAATTGAAAAGTTGTTTAAAATTGCATTCCCTATCTGAACCATGAAAGTTTAATTTTGACTAGACTGTCCCTTTAAGCACTGGATTTTTTTGTTTCTTTATTATTCTCTCTCTTTATTTATATATATATATATTCCATGGACAATATGTAACACAAAGTCTGTTGCTTCTTCTACAGTTTAGACACTTAGGGGTTAGCCACAAGTCCTTTTATTACTTTTCTTTGTGCCTTATTTTAACCCTTTAATAAATGGAAAGCAAACTCTGTCCCCCATTGCCTCATAATAGTTCCAATTTCATTGCATTTTTCTAGCTGCCTGGAAGTTGTATTGAACCAGCAATACCCCCTACCTATAATGGCTACGCTACCTGGTGAGCCCTTGGTAAACCCAAAACATCTTGCCCCCCCCCCCCCCCCGGACATAAAAGGGACACGTTAATTGCTTTGCCAAGGAAACTTTATCTTGACCATTAGGTACTCTCTACTGCAGAAAGGGATGCTAGCTGAGTATCACTCCCAAAAGTAGGCACACTGGTTCCTGGAGGTCTCTGGTGGCCCTTGGAAAAGGGTGTTCCTCACAGCGGAAACTGCTCTGGACCTCACCTCAGGGAACAAGCTCCCAGGTGCCATCACAACTGGTGACAAGTGGCAGGATTCCCCTTCTCACTCTGGGGTTCCAGACCCCATATGAGTACCCTGTTCTAGCAGGAAAGTCATCTCCACTCAGAGATAGTGCAGAGGAGAGCACAGGGGTACAGCGGATTTAAAAGATCAATGCTTACATATCTGCTGGGGGTTCAAACACTTAGCGCCAGTAACAAAAGCAAGGCCAACATCATTGCATAACTGAGGAGACAGATGGAGTCAGAAGTCTCTACAGACAGTGAATTCAGCAGGGAGGTGAGGAGCAGGCTGGGATTCATCGGCCCATGAGCACCGGCCTCAAGTCATTGGAACCCAGGGATATGTTGCATAATCTGCCAACAGCCTGGGCATCCCTGCAGTAACTTCCCTCAGCAAGGAAACCACAACACACGGCCCGGACTAACTCTCATCCATGGACTGCAAAACTTTGCAAATTTGGCTTATGCACATGGTAGGATGCATATGCTTATGGTCCCATTATCTGCATAATGTTTTTTTAAAAGCATAAATTATCAAAGTTATACATTTATACACTAACATTATATATATATATATATATATATATATATATATATATATATATATATATATATATATATATATATATAAAAGAGCTGCAACAACTAATCGTCATAATCGATAATCGATTATGAAAATAGTTGTCAACGAATCTCATAATCGATTAGTTGGTTTGCAATTAGATAGTCTGTGCATGGCACCAGTTGCTTCACTCCAATGAACTCCTGCATATGGTATTGTGTTTTATGGTTATGCCCTTAACCTAAAGGACGTCTACCGACGGCTACTTTTCACTTTTTCAGGACAGTAAAAGTTTACAACTAACCCTGGCTTATGTGCAACCCAGATATAACAGGAGTCATCATTTGGATTGTTTATATTAAATCAGGTGATTTTGACCAATGCTTTGCATGATATAGTGCTGAGCTTATTGTTTACACCTAGCCCCTAGATTGATGGGAGTTAAATTGTTGTGCACTATTATCTGTTTGCACAATTATTATCGTATTGCTTGCTATTGCTGATTATATGTACTGTATAAATAAATGTGTAAGGCTTTGTCCTGTTATTGATATACAGTCCTTAGTGCTTTTGATTTGTTTGTTATTGTTTTTTATATTTTTAATCAATTGTGATAATATGTACCAGATTCAACCTTTATAAGTATATATTCGTTATTTTTAGAGCAGACTAGATATTTTCCCCTAACCTTATAGCTGGTTATTTACCATTGCATATAGATATTCAAGATATTTTTTTATGTACCTTGCCATATATATACACACATACACACACATATATATATATATATATATATATATATATATATATATATATATATATATATATATATATATATACACACATACACATATATATATATATATACATATACACACATATATATATACACACATACACACACACACACACACACACACATATATATATATACACACACACATATATATATATATATATATATATATATACACACACACATATATATATATATATATATATATACACACACATATATATATATATATATATATATATATATATATATACATATACACACACACATATATATATATATATATATATATATATATATATATATACACACACATATATATATATATATATATATATACACACACACATAGATATATATATATATATATATACATACACACATATATATAACAATTTATGTAAGAATTTACCTGATAAATTCATTTCTTTCATATTGGCAAGAGTCCATGAGCTAGTGATGTATGGGATATACAATCCTACCAGGAGGGGCAAAGTTTCCCAAACCTCAAAATGCCTATAAATACACCCCTCACCACACCCACTATTCAGTTTAACAAATAGCCAAGTAGTGGGGTGATAAAGAAAGGAGTAAAAAGCATCAACAAAGGAATTGGAATAATTGTGCTTTATACAAAAAAATGATAACCACCATAAAAAGGGTGGGCCTCATGGACTCTTGCCAATATGAAAGAAATGAATTTATCAGGTAAATTCTTACATAAATTGTTTTCTTTCATGTAATTGGCAAGAGTCCATGAGCTAGTGACATATGGGATAGCAAATACCCAAGATGTGGAACTCCACAACCCAAATCATACATTTTAATCTTATAAAGAAAAAGACAAAAACTGAAATTATAAGCAGAAGAATCAAACTGAAACAGCTGCCTGAAGAACTTTTCTACCAAAAACTGCTTCTGAAGAAGAAAAAACACCAAAATGGTAGAATTTAGTAAATGTATGCAAAGAAGACCAAGTTGTTGCTTTGCAAATCTGATCAACTGAAGCTTCATTCTTAAAAGCCCAGGAAATGGAAACAGATAGAATGATCCATAATCCTCTGAGGCGGGGATTTACCCGACTCCAAATAAGTGTGATGAATCAAAAGCTTTAACCACGAAGCCAAGGAAACAGCAGAAGCCGTCGGACCTTTCCTAGAACCAGAAAAGATAACAAATAGTCTAGAAGTCTTCCTGAAATCTTTAGTAGCTTCAACATAATATTTCAAAGCTCTCACCACATCCAAAGAATGTAAGGATCTTTCCAAAGAATTCTTAGGATTAGGACACAACAATTTATCCACTAATATTGTTGGAATTCACAACCTTAGGTAGGAATTTAAATGAAGTCCACAAAACCGCCTTATCCTGATGAAAAATCAGAAAAAGGAGACTCACAAGAAAGAGCAGATAATTCAGAAACTCTTCTAGCAGAAGAGATGGCCAAAAGAAACAACACTTTCCAAGAAAGCAATTTAATGTCCAAAGAATATATAGGCTCAAATGGAGGAGCCTGTAAAGTCTTTAAAACCAAATTAAGACTCCAAAGATGAGAAATTGATTTACTGACAGGCTTGATACGGACCAACGCCTGTACAAAACAATGAATATCAGGAAGTTTAGCAATTTTTCTGTGGAATAAAACAGAAAGAGCAGAGATTTATCCTTTCAAAGAACTTGCAGACAAACCCTTATACAAACCATCCTGAAGAAACTGTAAAATTCTAGGAATTCGAAAAGAATGCCAAGTGAATTTATGAGAACACCATGAAATGTAGGTCTTCCAAACTCGATAATAAATCTTTCTAGAAACAGATTTACAAGCCTGCAACATAGTTTTAATTACTGAGTCAGAGAAACCTCTATGACTAAGCACTAAGCGTTCAATTTCCATACCTTCAAATTTAATGATTTGAGATCTTGATGGAAAAACGGACCTTGAGATAGAAGGTCTGGTCTTAACGGAAGTGGCCAAGGTTGGCAACTAGACATCTGAACAAGATCCGCATAACAAAACCTGTGTGGCCATGCTGGAGCCACCAGCAGCACAAACGATTGCTCCATGATGATTTTGGAAATCACTCTTGGGAGAAGAACTAGAGGCGGAAAAATATAGGCAAGTTGATGACTCCAAGGAAGTGTCAACGCATCCACTGCCTCCGCCTGAGGATCCCTGGACCTGGACAGGTACCTGGGAAGTTTCTTGTTTAGAAGAGATGCCATCAGATCAATTTCTGGAAGCCCCCATATCTAAACAACTTGAGAAAACACATCTGGGTGGAGACCACTCTCCCGAATGTAAAGTCTGACGACTGAGATAATCTGCTTCCCAATTGTCTATACCTGGGATATGGACCACAGAAATTAGACAGGTGCTGGATTCTGCCCAGGCAAGTATCCAGTCATAGCTTGGGGACTGTTAGTCCCACCCTGATGATTGACATATGCCACAGTTGTGATATTGTCTGTCTGAAAACAAATGAATGGTTCTCTCTTCAAGAGAGGCCAAATCTGAAGAGCCCTGAAAATCGCACGGAGTTCCAAAATATTGATTGGTAATCTCGCCTCTTGAGATTTTCAAACCCCTTGTGCTGTCAGAGATGCCCAGACAGCTCCCCAACCTGAAAGACTCGCATCTGTTGTGATCACAGTCCAGGTTGGACTAACAAAAGAGGCCCCTTGAACTATACGATGGTCATCTAACCACCAAGTCAGAGATAGTCGAACATTGGGATTTAAGGATATTAATTGTGATATCCTTGTATAATCCCTGCACCATTGATTCAGCATACAAAGCTGAAGAGGTCTCATGTGAAAACGAGCAAAGGGGATCGCGTCCGATGCTGCAGTCATGAGACCTAAAACCTCCATGCACATAGCTACTGAAGGGAATGACTGAGACTGAAGGTTCCGACAGGCTGCAACTAATTTCAGACGTCTCTAGTCTGTTAGAGACAAAGTCATGGATACTGAATCTAACTAAAAACCTAAAACGGTTACCGTTGTCTGAGGAATCAAAAAACTTTTTGGTAAATTGATCCTCCAACCATGACTTTGAAGAAACAACACTAGTTGATTTGTGTGAGATTTTGCAGAACGTAAAGACTGAGCAAGTACCAAGATATCGTCCAAATAAGGAAACACCGCAATATCCCGCTCTCTGATTACAGAGAGAAGGGCACCAAGAACCTTTGAAAAGATCCTTGGAGCTGTTGCTAGGCCAAAAGGAAGAGCAGCAAAAAAGAGGAAGCGGAGCACTGAGATAAATAAAAGTTCAATTTTATTACAGCAATTTAAAACAAAAACATCAAGGAGATAAAGGGTGCTATTCCTTGCATAGGGTTCAGCTCAGACAGCTGCTGACATGTTTCGGCATTTCGCCGTTATCAAAGCTGCTGAACTGTGTTGGGAATAGCCCTCTTTTAAAACACAATTGCTGAACCCTATTGGGCAATAGTAAAGGGGGGGGAGGATTTCTTATTAACCCCTTGGTAACCTATACAAATAGGATATATAACAATGCTAGTACAGTTTACCAAAAACAGGGTATGTTAAGCCATGTAAATGATTTTACACACAAAACAACTAAAATGACATTCTTAAACTCATAGATAGTTCAAATTTAAACCTTGATTTCTGCATATGCATCTTGAAAAAAAAAGGATAACTAATTCTTAGATTGCAGTGGCGTGTGACATATAAAAAGTCTACTGTGTAGAATGTTTTAGTTGTGTGCCTGTATTCTTGTAAATAGCTCTTATGAGAGGGCTTCCTGACTTACTTGTCCCAAACCTAGTAAATATCCCCTTGTATGTTACAATCCTATAATCCCAGTATTTGATCATTATTAGGGGAATAATGATTATGAAACTTGAAAAAATCACATGGATAAGGAGATGCAAGTCTAATAATGACAAATTGTGTGGACGGTGGGCCACATTCTATAGTGGATAATATATATAAATATTAACCCTAAATTTATATAGGGTCAGAAAACCACTTAATTATATATATATATATATATATATATATATATATATATATATATATATATATATATATATATATATATATATATATATTAAAAGAATGTGGCTGTCAAGTATACTTGCTGTTATTTACACTATACAACATACTGGATGTATGCATATTTGTAAAACATGAATAAAATATTCAAGGATGCAAAACACAATCTCTCTGTTCAGGAGTTATGTGGAGTTACCTTTACGCCTCAATCACTCCCAGTGATTGATCAGGTCATACATTGAATTTAGACCTATTGGATGTCTGGTCTTTAATGTGAAGATCCAAAAGATCTCACGTTTGGATAATAGTTTATCCCTGTCGCCTCCTTTAGGAGGTTTGAGTACTCTCTCTATGCACGCCCAACGAAAAGTTTCAGAACTTTTGTTGTGAGCAGTTTTAAAGTGTTGGACCAGGGGGGTACTTGCTGTTCCCGCCCTTATGCTCGAGAGGTGCTCCCTAATCCTTGATCTGACCTTCCTGGTAGTGAGGCCAACATACTGTATGGCACACACTGTGCATGACGCTAGGTAAACCGTATAGGTCGACCTACAATTGAGACACATGTTTATAGGGAAGGAATGACCAGTTGCCGACGACCTGAAATGATCACCAATTTCAACTTTTTCGCAGGCAACACAATCCCTATTATGACATTTAAACATTCCCTTCTGGGTGAGCCAAGATGACTCATGTCTTATAGTGTCCTCACCAATTCTGGTTGGAGAAACCACATTACCTATTGTTTTACTTCTCCGATAAGAGAAATGGCAGGATTTAGTACTTAAATCTGCTAGTCCCTCATCAGCTCTGAGCATAACCAGATGTTTCTTGATTATCTCACAAATCTGTGGATACTGCAAAAGGAAGAGCAACAAATTGGTAATGCTTGTCTAGAAAAGAGAATCTCAGGAACTGATAGTGATCTAGATGAATCGGAATATGAAGATATGCATCCTGTAAATCTATTGTGGACATATAATGCCCTTGCTGAACAAAAGGCAGAATAGTCCTTATAGTCACCATTTTGAATGTTGGTATTCTTAGATAACTATTCAAGATTTTAAGATCCAGAACTGGTCTGAATGAATTTTCTTTCTTTGGGACAATGAACAGATTTGAATAAAACCCCAGACCCTGTTCCTGAAAAGGAACTGGCACAATTACCCCAGAAGACTCCAGGTCTGAAACACACTTCAGGAAAGCCTGTGCTTTCTCGGGGTTCACTGGAATGCGTGAGAGAAAGAAACTTCTCACAGGCGGTCTTACTCTGAAACCTATTCTGTTCCCCTGAGAGACAATGTTCTGAATCCAATGATTTTGGATTGTATTTATCCAAACATCCTTGAAAAATTTTAGTCTGCCCCCTACCAGCTGAGCTGGAATGAGGGGTGCACCTTCATGCAGACTTGGGGGCTGGTTTAGATCTCTTAAATGGCTTGGATTTATTCCAGACTGAGGAAGGCTTCCAATTGGAGACAGACTTTATTCTGTCGAAAGGAACAAAAACAGTTAGAAGCTTTAAATTTACCCTTAGATTTTTTTATCCTGAGGTAAAAAAGCCCACTTCCCCCCAGTAACAGTTAAAAATATAGAATCCAACTGAGAACCAAATAATTTATTACCTTGGAAAGAAAGATAGCAACGTTGATTTAGAAGTCATATCAGCATTCCAAGATTTAAGCCATAAAGCTCTTCTAGCTAAAATAGCTAAAAGACATATCTAACATCAATTCTGATGATATCAAAAATGGCATCACAAACAAAATTATTAGCATGTT